>NC_134484.1:162848317-163091231 GCF_040206685.1 Ascaphus truei | reverse complement strand
GTAAGCAGCAGCTGTAGGGGTATCAATCAAGTTAACAAGATGTGCATAACTGCAATGTCTCACTGCACTAACATTCCTGCATGCACCACTATCACTCACAGTAAACAAGCAAGGATTTGTATGAAAATGCATTAAACAGACTACTGCATACAATGCATTGTGTAATTATACTGCCATAATTTTACTCCTTTACGATTCTTCACCCACAGCAGAATCCAGTCAAGTTGGGCATTTTACACAAAAGTGTAAATCCACTCAACTGCATTTTACAGAATACTGAATGTAAATTGAATGTATTCCTCACATTGATTATAGTAAACTCGTTTTTACAAGGGGAATATCTTGATGTTCTATGGATTTCATAATTGTCTAGCCAATATTTCATAAACTTGAAGCATGGTCCATGGTCCATGGCCTACTTTATTTGTCACATGGACATTTTACAAGGCGTTACAGTATAACCATGATACAGTATAATGTAAATCTTGAGCCACTGCAAACTACAATCCTCATATCAAATTTAGAGTGCTCATACTGTACCCACTATACAACTACATTTATTTTTTCTTTGAATTATAAAGGAGGAGCAGATAAAGTTATTTTTATAGCTTTTTTGCAGAGCTGACATAATATCTTTGTCACTAGAGGCTTGATAGAATACATTATAAACTCAAGTTATGAAGGCCACTTTAAAAATACATGTCTTCCTCATATATGAGGCATGTTGAAATCGAAACCTCTTGACAGTGCCTTTACTTGAGGTAAAAGCATATGAATAACAGTACCCACATAATTAGGTCACCAAGCTGAAGGCAGGAGCAGCTGAGTAATACTGAAGCTCATAGTCCTGTGTATTTAATGCTTACCATCAACTTTGGAAGGCTGAATATTTTTAGATTTCTTGAAGACAATAGAAATTACCCTGGGAACTTCAGAGAAGTGACATGAGAGGAGGGATTTTTTTGTATAACATATTGTAATTTCCTTCACAAGGAAGTCCTTATTTTATAAGCATAAACCACTGGTAAACAGATAGTGGTGTCATGCAAGGAACAATTGACCTGTAACTCTTCTTTGCCCATACATTCAATCAAATAGAGAAAATTAATGCAGGTGATTCTTGTGAAAAATTCACTGTCTTCAAGTTTCCGTTAAACCAGACATGGGGCCTATGCAGTTAAGGTTCAAAAAAAATATCGCCGGGCCATTCATCGCCGTTTTTTAGAACGTTGCTATCACAGTGTTCAGAAAGCCTTCATTACCTGTCATACCAAAATTCCCAAAACGGGCGAGTTGCCGCCAGCGATAGGATCGACCCTCTGAAAAGGCCTTTCCCGGTGATTCATTTCTGCTGCAGAGAGCTGCTCAGAAAGAGCCGCCTCTTCCAGTGAAAATCTCGCCCGAAATGTATGTTTTTTAATGTACATTTTATTCCTTGTGTAGATGTGCAGGGGGTCTCCAGAGCAGAACCGCGTTGGTTTGAGGTCCGGGGACCCCCTGCTTCCCGAGATTCAGGGTTCCATAATCTCCTATGCATGTAAATGTCCCGATAATGTAACGCAGGACATTTCCATGCATAGGAGATACCGGCACCCCATAACGGGGCCTGTATCTCGGGAACTGTTATTAACCGCTAAGATTAATAAGGGGTTAGGGGCCATTAGAATGTATTTATTATGTATGTATGCTTTCTGGCAAAGGAGGACAGGGACCTGCAGTATCCTGATGAGTACGCCCTTAATATTGCTGTGGAAAGTAGAACTGTATTTATTTAGTGCATTTATGCTGCTAAATGTTGTGTTTAATAATGGGAAAATGATCTATTATCCATATCTGGATAATAGTTATTTTGCCCATTACTGTACTGTATGTGTTTGATGGTGGTGGTGGGGGGGTGTATTTATTTAAATGTAGGCCATGTTTTATTTGTTGACATACAGGGTTGGTACCTTAGGTCTGCGGGAACCCATGGAGAACACCTGAGGACCCATGGATGCCCATGGGTACCACATGTGGACCCACAGGGGACACCTGCGGGGAAGAACCATGGGCCCCACAGCTGTGGGGGCCCTGTGGACTCACAGAGACAACCCGAGTGCCCCAGACCCCTGTGGGAACCACCCGAGGGCCCCCAGACACCTGTGGGGATGATCCAGGGACCCCCATACACCTGTGGGACCACCCATGGACCCCATTGGGGCCCACTGTGACCCGCAGGTACCACCTGGAGGCCCACGGTACCTAGCAGGGACCACCCTGATGCCCTCAAACACCTGTGAGCACTCCCTAGGATACACTGTGGGGCCTGCGGACACCTGTTGGGCCCACCGTGGACCCCTGTCGTCTGGGGTATGAATCCTGTATGTTAAAAAATAAATCATGATTTTACAGTATGGGGGCATGGGGTGGTGGTGTATTGGTGTTTATTAAATATTGTAATGTTTATTGGGGCCTAGGAGGTGGGTATTGGGGATAGTGTGTGTGTATTGTTTTTAATTGTGGGTAGCGGGGGTGGGTGAAAGGGGTATTAGCCCCAAGGATGGGTGTTTAGGCCTTGCGAGTTGGTAGCATGAGGGGTTAACCCCTTCATGCCGTAGCGGTATTAACCACTAAAGTAATGAAGGGGTTAAGTCCACCCGCAACACCCCTGCAAAACCTAAACACACACCAAGGGCAGGGACTCCTCTTCCTTAATGTTACTTTTATGTCTGAAGCACTTATTCCCCTGACCTGTTATTTATATTATTTGTTATTTATATGATTACAACATGTATTACTACTGTGAAGCGCTATGTACATTTATGGCACTATACTGTATAAATAAAGACATATAATACAATACAATCCTTGAGAGTTTCCGATTTAAATAATAGAAGCAAAGACAGGAATATCCAGAGTGGCAACCGGATGGCAAAATTCAAAATGAACAGCACTCAGGTAAGTCAAAGTAAAAGGGCTTTATTTGGACAAAACGACCATCTCCATGATCACCTCCTACGCGTTTCATGCCTGCAAGGCGCTTCGTCAATGAGTGGTGAACAAGGAGCAAACAGACACTTAAATACATAAAAGACCGCAAGATTGCAGGTGCGTGCAATCTGCAATTAAAAGTAATCAAGAACTAGTGCAACCATTCTTTGCTAAAGGTGCATGATCCTAGTTGGCTTGATCCTAGTTGGATACATAATCAATTAGACTCAGTGGAAATAAATCTCACGATCAGTGAATCTATAGGTGTCCTGTATCCATGATAAAAATTGGTATTTGATAAGGTTTTATACTGCCTAGACGTACACATGTATGGGTATGAATCCTCTATTACTATTGAACAACTCTAAATTGCTCAATAGAGTAAAGATGGATCTGAGACCATCTACATTATATTTTGTTAATAACAGTGTACCATATTATGACCATTAATAGGGTATAAAAAATGGAGTCATATATACTGTAAATCCACTGAGTTTAAAATCATAGGATCTAAGTGTCTACCGAACTCCCGCAAATAGAACACAGTATCTAAATTCTGTTAGCCAAAACATTTTTAACTCTCTATGAGTAAACATATGAAATATAGCCAAATCTGAATAGATTTACAAAGTATCTACATTTTGGCATCTGATGTATCTCGAGCGATCTTAGACACTAGCAAAATTGTAAACATGATTGCAACTCTAGGTAAGCTTTCTTAAAGTTAAGTTGCATACATGAAAAATGTCATAAGCATGCAACGATGCAAATGACAAATATATTAGCCCCATATAGCTGCATCAGTAACTGTTAATTAGATGTATGGTTATCTGCAAGTAATCTATTTTGATCCACATTGGGGATTACACACCATACCTAAATATACATTTATGGCTATGTTGATATGTAGAATAGGAGATCAACGTAGGATGGGTTGGACGAAGAGTCTGTGCAAAAAACCTATGCAAAAGCACTCACAGCAACTCACCAGGTGGATGAAAATAAAAGAAATTTATAAAGCTACATAAAACAAAAATACATAACAAAACAGGGGAAAAGCACTCCCAGTAGTTTCACGCTTCTACAGCGCTTTCTCAAGGAGACTAGTTTTTACTTTGATGCATAGATCGTGCTATGTTTGTAGCTTGCTTACACAAGTTGTATGCTTAGATACTGTTGGGTTACTACATATGTTCCTACCTTTATAGGACAGGCTGACTGTGATTGCACAGACTAGATCCATTCAGTAATACTCACTGTGTTTAATTGAGTGGTGTTTGGTTGGAGGTGTGCAAATTAGGGAAGTACCACAGACTATTTTAGTCTGTGGGAATGGCCATGAAGAAGGGGCATTTGTAGCTCTGAAACATCGCCCCCCCCATATTTTTTCACCTCAGTCATTACGTGTATTATACAGTGCCCCCCTCTCCCTTGTTGTTTTTATTGTATTGTTTTTATTTTGAGAGGGGACCCCTCTCTCCTTTTATGGTGTGTTGTGCTCCATGAGATATACTCTCCAGACCCTGTATTAGGGCGCACTTTGTAGCTGCTACTATTTTCAATACATCTTTGATTTTTTCATTGACATGTTGTCTGTTTTTCTTCTCCCTCTTATATAATGTTTTTACACTGTCACCACCACGTATTGGTAGTGGGATGTGTTCAAGAGCTACACATTTGAATGTATCTAGAGAACCTGAAGGGCAAAATGTAAAGTGTTTTGCAACAGGATGAATGAAATATTTTTTAATAATAGGTCTAAGATGTTCCATGATACGGATTTTCAATAGCCTCGTGGTCATATCCACGTATTTCTTATGGCATCCACAGGTCAGAAGATAAATGACAGGATTTGTTTGGCAGGAAAATCATGATTTAATTCTAAATTATTTTGTCTTCTTTTTATTGTGAAAGCTTTGAGGTTTTTTTTGCAAATATGGACATATTTTACAATGACCACATTTGTAGTACCCTTTCAATTGTGGAAATAGGATATTGTGTTGTTTGAATTTCACTGTACGTAACATGCTTGGTGAGAGCATGTTACCCAGGGTTTGTGCTTTTCTAAAGATAATTTTAGGGTCCATGCTAACCATGTTTCGTATCACAGGGTCTA
This sequence comes from Ascaphus truei, assembly GCF_040206685.1. Lineage (NCBI taxonomy): Eukaryota > Metazoa > Chordata > Amphibia > Anura > Ascaphidae > Ascaphus > Ascaphus truei. Next base: position 163,086,145 of record NC_134484.1, on the reverse strand, counting down.
GAGATACTGGGTAAACTCTAGGGTAAGGTGGGGGGAGGGGAAGAGAAAGAAGATACCGTCGCAACTGCTAGGTTATTAGTCTACACTCTACACGCGAGACCTGGTATATATATTTTACTTTCGCTGCGCTTTTTTGGCTCATATGAGCCTCAATCATTTTGGTACTTAGCGTCCCTATTTTAATATTGAGTTATGACTCTAATAAAGGTTTTTTTAATGTGCACACTTCACACATCACTGCATACACTCCTATTCCTGTACCCTGTATATTGTGCATCTGCTGATTGCTCTCCATTGGGGTTCTATTCTCTCCACAATATTAGGTCTAGAGATACTGTAAGGTATTCCAATGCTTCTTGATAATAGAAGTTATCCCTCTATCGTATTTTGGCTGCAAGGCTTTACTATTGAGCATTTAATACCAGTGCCTACTGTACATAATATACCACTACTCCTATTGTCCAACATTTGTTTTTTTTTTATCTATCATAGGGTGTTTTAGTGCTTTCTTTTTTCTGTTTTCTACTGATCGCTCCAGCTTGTTCGCTGTAATATGTAATGAAATAAGGTGGATCTAGATTGGAAACCTTAAAATCTCCTTGTGTACACATGGTATTGTCTGATCCAGAACCAAATTTGATAACCGTAGAAAAAATTAAGTCCTGTCTGTGTGCAATGCCATTTCATAGGCCTCTGATATATCCCTCTGATTGTAACCTCTGCTTATAAAGCGATCCATAAGATCCCGTGATTTGATAACAAAGTCTTCTTTCTAGAGTTCAACAATTTCTGCGTAACCGCAGGAATTGTCCTCGAGGAATCCTCCTAAATAGGGGGTGGTTATGGCAACTCCTTACATGTACAGTAAAAGCGAATCACGCAAGCTTTCCTTTCTGTATATATATATATAATTGAACTGTTTTGCTTACATCAATGTACAGGTATAAATTTAAAAACTGGACGTGATGGTGATAGTGGGTAATTTTAAGATTAAGATCTTTGTTTTCTACTGTAGATTGATAAAAATTCAAACAATCTATCCACCGATCCATTTCAGACTATCAATAGATCGTCTATATAGCGCCTGCAGAATGCTATATTATTGCGTAATGGATTTTTATCTACAAACACGTGGGTCATCTCCCACCAACCCATGAATAGGTTGGTGTATGATTGGGCAAAGCATGTGCCCATCACTGTCCCACATGTTTTGAGATAAAATTTGCTGTCAAATAAAACATAGTTGTGTGTAAGTGCAATCTGGTCTAAAGTGTGGAATTGGAGTGTAGAAAATGGCTTGTATCCGTGAGTCCATGTTGGTGTGTGATAATGTTGTAAAGGGAGGCTACATCCACATAAAGGTGTCAATATGTGTTTAGTGTCTAATGTGAAGGAAGATAGTGTAGTAAATATGGATTGTAGGAAGTGATCAATATACGTGGACAGATGCTCTCCCAGGGAACTGATGCTGGACACGATGGGTCTGCCTGGGGGTGCAGTGATTGACTTGTGAATCTTGGGCAAGTGATGTAAATGGGTGTGATAGGTTCTGGAACATAAAGAAAGTCATGTTCAGTGATTGACAATACCTCTAGTATGATGCCCTCTTCTAGAAGTTCTGATAATTCTTTTTGTAAGGAATCAGTGGGATCCTGTCTCAGAATGCTATAGGCATAAGTATCACTCAGTTGTCTATGTGCCTCAGAAACATAGTAATCTCTATTTAACACTACCACCACGCCTCCCTTGTCTGCATTTTTCACAACAATTTGATCATTGTCTTACAGATGTCTCTCGATTAATTGTTGGAAGGTATCTCTTGTCTTTCCTTTCATTAAGACAGGGTTAACGATAGATTTGTTTTTAGACCAGAATCCTGTCTCCCTAGAAAGGTGGATTCCTCATAATCCAAAGAAATGTGTTCAATATAGAGGTCTGTCATATCCTGTAGGTAACAGTGATCCCTGAAATTCAAAGAAACATGTTGATGTAAAATGGTGTCAAAAGTTGGTTCAATGCTACTATCACGAGATATATCAGTGGATGGGTTTTTGGCAGATCTGAAGGGGGGAAAAAAGTTTCCAAGTTAGTTTGCATAAATATCTGCACAAATCTACTATCTTGGAAAAAAGATTAAATCCTTTGCGCAAATGAGAGTCCATGATGTAGAACAGAAAGTTCGGCAGTGGTTAAGCAATGTTGTAAAATGTTGATTACATTACTTTCCTCAATCTTTAATGTTTCTTTCTTTTTGCAGGCATGTAACCACGGGGCTTTCCTGTTGCTCGGTCTTGTTCGGTGTTGTTTTTTGCTTGCTGGAAAAGAAGGGAAGTAGAGTTAACCACCAACCTAGTAATATTAAATTAAACTTAGTAAGTGCAATACAATAAATATATAAAACTAAATATATATATATATTGATGAGGAGGTATGGAGTCCAATATATAATATACTTAAGTCCAGTTGCCAGAGTCCAGGAGAGCATTCCACGTCCCTCCAAAAAGTGAGCAAGAAAGTAAGATGTCCTTCGGTGCGTTGACTCAAGTGCAGAAGTCAGAATCTGAGGAGACGGGCTCAGCAGACGGGTGAAGGTGAAGGGGAAAAGATTGATTGTTTTCTGTGAAGCCTGAACAGTGAGCAGGACCATTATAAGAGAGCAAGGAGTCCATTACCACATGCTGGGAAGCAATCCATAAATGCTGATTTATCAAGAGCTGTCTGTAAGTGCAATATTGCTCTAACCCAGTCTAGTGTAATAAATGTATTGTGCCATGATATTCTCTCTTTTGTTTACATTAAGTCAAGTATCCTGAATAGGAAGAAGGGGGTAGGATGGTCCGTGGTTCACAGCAACTTCAGCAGCCAAAGCATTTGGCTGCTGAAGTTGCTGTGAACCACGGACCATCCTACCCCCTTCTTCCTGTGTCATCATTTCCGGAGGAGCACGCTGACGCCAGCTACACCAGAGGAGGAAGCCGATGCAGAATTCCCTGCACCAACAGGGACGGCTTTTTCGTGAGTACTCCTAACCTCCACGCGGTATTTCAGGGAGATTATTGAGGCGGTTAGTGCCGGGCTGTGATTTACTTGGGGGCGCCCCATAGGGAGGTGTCCCCCTGTACCTCTATCCGGCTTACTATTACCCAACTCCCTGTTTTCAATACCGGAGGCTTATTGTTTCATTAATCATTGCTGGGTCTCTCTTCAATCAAGTTGCCATAAAGTGTGTGCACTACCTGTTAGCAGCCTCGGTATACTGGGTAATTCCAAATTCTCAAGTATCCTGAATAAGCTGAAAGTTAGCCTCATCTATTTGATGTAACCTCTGAAACTCCATTTGGAAATGAATTTATAGATTGAAAACCACACCAATCTGTAAGTGTACAAGTATAACTTAGAGAGTCTAAATACGGTGGGATACGACTTTTTTTATTAATACTGTACATTGTCGTCCTTTCTGTATTTATTTATTTCATGCCTGACATCTGTACTTGAGTCAACGCGCCGGAGGACATCTTCCTTTCTTGCTCGTTTTTTGCTTGCTGGCTACTATCTGAGAAACCACGGCTAGAGACAGTCCTGGATTGTCTAACTTCATCACCAGAAGATAAATTATACTCACTCTTAGAAAAAGGAACATTATGAGGAACATATTCAGGGTCAGATGTCAGAATCAACTTTATCCCTAGACTGTTTTTTTTTGGATGGATTTGGTTGTGGGTTGTGTATTTTGCCTTCTAAACCTACTGTATTAGGGGTTCTTTTATTGTTAATGCCGGTTTATGCACATATACAACAGATTGTGGTCATAGTCTGACATGTCCCTTTTGAATTTGTTCTGTTTTGTCATCATGTTTTTTTCTTGATTGTTAATCTTAGTGGCAAGTTTAGAATCAAGTTCTTTAAAGTTGTCAATATTTGTGCATGTTTGTAGTTTATCCTGCAAGTCTTTGACCTGTTATCCTATGTTATTTTTTTCTTTTTGTTTGCATTGGATAATCAGGTCCATTAGTTTAAAGGAACATTCATCCAATATTGTGTACCAGTGTTTTTCAAAGTCACTATTGCCAAAGCCAAATGATGGCACTTTTGTTAAGCATAGTCCCCTTAATATGTTTGGATTTGACATAATTTTCTAGCGTGACTATGTCTTACCATGCACGTAAATCTTGCAATAGATATTTTTCTAATCGTGAAAAATGCATAGTTAGATCCATAAAATCCATAGGATCTTCACAATATAAATCTTTAGTATCGCCATGGTCCCTTGACACAATTTTGGAATCGCTATATTCTATCATCTTGTTGATTATTTGCCAATGGATGTACCCAAGAAGGGTAATTAGGCCCGAAGGGGGCCCCCCTTTTTTTCCCCTTAGCCATTAGTAAAGTATGGCACAGCAATACTTTATTAGCCACTAAGGTAGTCAAGGAGGGATAGGTACTGTAATTTATTTGTGTATAAACCTCTTTGTTGACTGTGGTGTATGTACCTTGGGAGCCAGAGGCATCAAAAGGGTAATGCTGTTCCTACCATTGGGTTCTGTAATAATTTATATTACAGAAGCCTATGGTAGACATAGTAGTAATACGATCATGATGGTATTAATGGTATTAATGGTCGTGTTAATTCCAACACTGCTTGAAGTAAACAAATGTTGTACCCAGTAAATAATTACTGCAATCTTGATGATTTTGGTCATAAAATTGTAGTAATAAAAAGTGATACATTTTTAGCTACTTGCAATATCAGCTCTGTTTGAATGAAGTTTGATGACTCCTTGCCTATGCAGATTATGCAGCATGGGTGTTTCATTAAATAGGTTAACAAAATGTGTTATTTTCACAGTATGGCTACTATAAATAATATTCCACTCATATATATATATATATATATATATATATATATATATATATATATATATATATATATATATTTACTAACACTAGTTACAGTATAAATAAAAATAACATAATCCTGTTTCAATTTAAAACGTATCAATACGGTATTCAACAAAAGGGAATGTGTCAAAATGTTTAAAAAAAAATATGTTTCACATGTGTGAATTCACATTAAAGCTGCAGTTCAAGCATGATCCTACATCTGTTTTTTTTTTTTTTTAAATAAATCAGTTCTGTACTATGAGAAAATACATGTAGTATTTAAAAAAAATGTTAAAGACATTTTTAATGTATTCTAATGTTGGAAGCATTTTTGTTTCTATAGAACCCATTACAAAGTCACACCCCCTTCCTCTTCTGAGATACACTACCGACACACTTTATTAAAGTGTGGCCGGTACCGCAAGCCGGGAGATTTCCCGGCTTGCTAGTGGCTACCCCTCGGCGTGCCGCGCGTCATAGACGCGCGGTCACGCGTCTTCGGGAGCGTGCGCCCCCTGCACGCGCGTCCAGGGGCTCCCCGAGGGAGCCCTGGTGTCCCGCAATCGCGGGACAGCGGCAGGGGGTTCCGGGGGGACCCGGCGGACCCGGCAGCGGTAGGGAGAGCGCCCCGATCGGAGGGCGCTCTTCCGCTGCTTCGGCGCGCACCCGTCACTCTCGGGCGCGCGCCAGGCTACTGCTGCGGCCAAGAACGGGCAAATGCTCGAATAAACTTGGCCGCAGCAGTAGGCGCTGGCTCTTGAGCCCTGCGCTCTTTCTAGCAGTGCACCAATTGAATCTAGTCTGGTCACATGATCTGCCACACAGAACTTTGCATCCTGGGTACTCTTGTGCAGCCCTAACAGTGAATTAAATAACCCCCGACTCGGGTATTGATTACAAGAGAATGGATCGATCAACAATTTAGTTTATCCCTTGTCAGTGTGCAGATTCTATTGATGGAATTTTTTTTTTTAAACGGCAGCTTGAACTGCAGCTTTAAGGCTTTCAGACATAAAACAGACTTTTTATAAAAGTTTATATAACTTTTCAGCACTGACATTTTTGACACAACACATATTTGAAAAATATGTCAGTACTAGCTGTACCTGGCATAACATACACCGATCTAGCAGATCTTAAAGGTTGTTAATTAAACATTCACACATTTTATTTTATTTTTTACTTATATTTTTATATCAAAGATTTTTCTAAACACACAATGGTCAATTTCTTGGTTTCTTTTCCAACAATACACATAATGAATCAAACAATCTGACTCTTGATAGAGCAACATATAATTGTCTATGACTAAAAACACGCTTAGGGTAAAGACATATTTTATCAAATGTTTGGCCATGTGACTTATTGATGGTCACTAAAAAAGCCAATCATATGAGAAATTGTTTTAGTTTAAAACTGAATGGAAAGACTGTAATAAGGGACCCTGTGCTGTTTTTTATTACTTGGGCACCGACACTAGGGGCATCACCAGGCTAGTAGCCCTATAGCCCTTTATACATCCCAATATACTTACCACTCAGCAGGTCTGTTCTCTCCAGGGGGATTTATTTACATTGCATTTTAATTCACATTGTGTTTGTTACTCTCCCAGCATATATGTTAATACAATTGTATTATTATCTATTAGTGGGGTCTTTTGGGACCACTTTAGTTCTCAGTCGTCCTTGATGTTTCGAGTATTCTACTCGACAGTTATATACTGCCATTACTATCACAATTACTGTAGGTAGAGTGCATTAACATATGGATTCTTTTCATGAGTACCCTTAGGGGTCTCACCAAGTGTTGTGTTCTAGTTAGAATCCATCACTGATGCACCACCTCCTTTCACCAACATAGATGTTCATTGCATTTTATTAGGTGAGTGACAGATTGTGTTCATTTGGTGTAGATTGGATCCTAGCCTCTTGTCCCAATAGAATCCAATCCTGTGGTATCCTACCTGACATTTTCAGTGACCATTCACCCAGTGTACTGGGTAAGAAAAATCAAATCACCCATGTCAAGTTCTACTCACTAGAACATTTTCTGGCTGATATTACTATGCCCTTGGTAGAGAATCAACGTGATACCTGACCCCAATTCTGAGCTTGATTTTTCCAAACAGAGTTCTCAAAAATCTGTGATGCCGATACTCCACTATGCAGAATAAGAGAATGGGGGCCCACCTTCCTTCGGCTACAACAGACCCTTTGCGCTTTACAATCTTAGGGATGCCTTGTGGAAAAGATACAAAGTAACTGGCACTACCAAGTATCTTAATAACTACAGATGCCTGTGGAATACATGCAGAGGGTAAACAAGACTAGCAAAAGCCCAATATTACACAGACAATCTATATCAGAATACATAAAATCCAGAAAACTTTGGGAAGGTCAACAACTATACTACATATTCCAATGAAGAACAAGGGGGCGGAAATGCACTACAACCCAGTTAATTACTCAGTCAGTGACTATTAAATAACACATCATTCCTTGTCCTAATATAAATAGGTGGTGCTCCCCTGGAGTAGATTACATGAATATACGAAAAGGGGATGGGATCCCCAAGATAACAGGTAGTCTCAAAAACTCCAAAAAATGGTGGCACTCACGGAAATGTGAGAAAATATCAATATTCATATTAAAACTCTAAAAAACACTGTAACAGGGGAGTTATCCCTGTTCAGGTAATGTGCCTCTATTCCAGCAGTGTGTTGGTTAATTGCTGGTAGTCAATTAACAAACACCACCTGCCTGATTAGATTGCTTAGAAAAGCCTGTCTTTTGAGACAGGAAGTGAGACTCCTTAGCTCACACCTTAGCTGAACTTGGAGACAGAGCAGGGATTGTCCTTGACTCTCACAACTTGTCTTGAGCCCTGCCAGAATAAACAGCAGAGCTGCTTTCAAGACACAGGGGAAACTTCTAAACCTAAATGCTGACAAAACCTGAGGAAAGGTAGCAACGCAGGAACAGAGAAGATTTTCCCTCCAAACCACAAGGAACAGATAAGACTTTCATTTATGAGACTTCTTATATCTGCTTATTTCATGCTATATGTTTGGGGCTGGGAGACATGCTTATCTAATGGAGTTGTGAACTGCATAGTATTTCACTAGAAATACTCCCAAGTAAATAGAAGCATTGTTTACCCCTTGGTTGGATGGTTTCCTGATGTTAAGGAAACAGGCGCAATAAAAGGCTTATTTAATTTCACTATAATCAGTCTCCCTTGCATACCTCTGTGAGCGTCCGCCTACAAACACAGTGAGTAAAGACCCCTTACAGTTGTTAATAAAGTGTATGTGCACATAAAAAGTCACCAACATAGAACCACATGTCAATAGAGCGAATGCAAAGTCCCCTCCTGTGGAGTAGATGGCTGTACTCGGGTAAGATGGCTTTGAATATACTGTAGTATTGTATTGTATGCCTTTATTTATATAGCGCTGAAAATGTACTCAGCGCTTCACAAAGAATACAGTACAGGGAATTATAATAATACAATAAGCGCAGCAAAATTAGATAAAAGGAAAGGAGTATAGCAAGCAAATAACAGCTACTACAGCACTTGACCAATAATTTTTTTTTTAGCAAGAAATACAAGAATCAAGCAGAGCAGAACATTATCATCTTCACAGGTGACTGACCACTTATATGATATATAAATGTAGCCCTTTCAAACATATGTATGTGAATGTGCATAGGAATGATGCAATTCTCAGCGGAGAGGAAAAACCCTGCCAAAGGTAGAGAGGTGTGCTGAGCGGTCAGCTTGCTGAGGATTCTCTGTGAGACAGCAGGGGCAAACAAGTTGTGACATCAGCCCAATGTGGCTTTTTGCTGGTTAAGCTTCGTCTGTGGCGTCAGGATAACGCCTCTTTGCCTTCGCCAGGGTTTTTTCCCTCTGTTGAGAATTACACCGGAACATTAACCTTTTACCCTCATCTCTGGATAATATGCCTGGGAGGCAGTTGGTATCTTTTCACTCACATTGATTACTTTTGAATTGTCATAATATTTTTCGGATACATTTATGACAAGGCTCACTTTTGGCAATTTATGTATTTGACATCAATGAATTGTTGCTGACAATGTTTTTCCCCTTTCTCCATGTGTCACTTTATGGAAGGGATATTTTTTTCCTGGACTCTAGTTCCATGGTTATTATCTGGCTATTTTTTTTTATAGTGTCTGGCTATATTCACCTTACAACATCTTTTGATACTTTGTATGCCTTTCTAGTTACTTGATCCAATTTGAGTGCACATACACTGGCGGCCGACCTGAGTCTAAGTCGGCTAGATCCGCGGCTCTCAGATTATCCCGGTTAGGTGCGTTTTTTTGTCGTTTTCGCCCGGAGTGAACTGCATTATTTTCGCGCTCGTGATATTAGCATTTTATTCTCGCTGTCTGCAATACTGCAATGCCGTGTAAAAACTCAGGGGGGCGTTTGCGAACTGTTGTCTTGGAAGTCTAATACCTTCACGGTTCAACCTACGTCAGTACACTGTCTGTGTGTGCGCGTACAGTAATTGTAAATTTGCATATTTAAAGTATACATGCATTTGCAGTGCTGTTCTGCATTACAGTATGTCTCAGTATGTCTCATATTTAAAAATTGTTGAAACGCATAGGCGTGTACTGTACTGTAACAGTTTCACATTTCGGCATATACAGCACTCTCGCCTCGCTCAGGATAATTAACTGCACTGCAGGGTATTTCAACTTCTTATCTTCTCTACAATGCAGTACATCTCTCCCACACCATTCCTTTGAACGTGTGTCTGGTTTCAATCACATTCCTGCTTGACAGCAGGAATTTACCACACATGCGCCTGTAACTTCGCCCACCACTGCTTGCTTGCCTGTGAGTGAGTGACCAAAAAAAAATGTAAAAATTTTTTTTATTGTAATTTTTTTTTCTCCACAAGCCTGCAAAAACCATCTTACTGTATTACGATATTCAATCTGTGCTGTAGCTTTTGACTGCGACCCTGTGCATTTGACTGCACATGGTTGATTTGTGTGCTTTTTACGTACTGTATTTGGGGGTGTATTATTATGATGAACTGTCTTTTGAAATTAAAGTATGTCTTTAGCTTTGAACTTCATGCAGCTGTACCCTGTAGCCCCCTCTCCCACGAACGCTAGCTCAAGGATTTGAAATTCCACAGAGTCGTTAATTTTCGAATCTTGCAATTGTGTTCTTAATCCGTCCATAGCCGAGCTACAAAGCCTCACTGAGCCTGCATGTAATCCACTTTCAGACGGGAGCTTTGAGGCTTTGTTTACGGCAACGTTTTGGAAAATCCCTTCTTGAATTTGATTTGCACAGAGCATCACCTTGATATTATAGCCCTGCTTCAAACTCTCAGTGCCACTCTGTCTTTTACTCACTGACCCCCTCCCTCTCATATTACTATATTCATTCGGTGCGTTTGCCTGCACATGTTTGATTTCTGTGCTTTTTATGTACTGTATTTGGGGGTTGTATTTGGGGGTTTATTGATCAAATTATTATGATGTACTGACTTTTGAAATTACTGTACTCTACTCTACAGTATGTCATTTCTTTGAACTGCTGCACAACTAATCCTTCATCCCTCCCCCACGCACACACAAAATCTTTTCAACAGACACCTCCACAGAGTCATTAATTTTCTGAAGTTAGTCATTGTGTTTTTAATCCCTCCCTAGCCGAGCATCAATCGCCTCACTGCGCCTGCGTGTACTCTAATACTCTTTGAGATGGGAGCTTGCTGCTTACTGCGCATGCATCACCCAACCCCCTCTCTCCACAGAGTCGTTCATTTTCTGAATCTTGCCATTGTGTTCTTAATCCATCCATAGCCGAGCTACAAAGTCTCACTGCGCCTGCGTGTAATCCTCTTTGAGATGGGAGCTAGCTGATTACTGCACATGACTCACCCAACCCCCCCCCAAACCTTTGAGGCTTTGTTTACGGTAACGCTTTGTAAAATCCCTTCTCGAATTTGAAATGTAAATCTGATTTGCACAGCATTGTGAGAATTGAGAGTTAAAAAAACCATTAACTGATTCATGTTGTTTTGTCATTCATTCTTATTCAGTGTGTGTGTGTGTGTGTGTGGGGGGGGGGGGGGTGTTGTCAATGATTATGATTAGCAGGAATGTAAATAAATATTTATTTTATTTTATCAGGAACCAAAAAATACAAATATAAAAATAATCATGAATAATACATAATGCAGTCTTTATTAAGTTCTTCTGGCAGATTGAAATTGGATAAACATTTAGAAAACATTTGTAAAACATGTAGAAACATGAATAATGCACATTTATAAGAATATTATTTAATAATATATACTGTAATGTATAATATATATATATATATATATATAAAGTAGTATTATTTTTTCCGTCTTTATCTTGTTCCTCATTCTGTGTACAGTACAGTAGTTCATTGAGAGAGAAGAGGTTTTGTGTACATCATTACTGCTGTTTATATACTGTACATTTGACTGCACAAACAGATTAGACAGGTCACAACACCCCACCTCCCCCCAGGCCACCCTTTTTTCCTCAAACGACAAGAAAACAAAAAATTAGTGCAGTTATGTGCGTACTGTATTATGGCATTGTGTGATGTGTAGTACTACTGTACATGGCTGGTGCTGTTTTCTCTGGAAAGAAAAAAATTGAGCAGTTAGTAGGCAGTTACTGTAGTACTGTCAAACTATTCTATACTGGAACTACTGTATACTCTGACTACTGTTAAATACTATGTACTGTAACATGATGGCTGGTGCTGCTCTCTCTGTAAAGAAAAAACTGTAACTACTGTATACTCTGACTATTGGTAAAGAAAAAATCTGTGCCATACTTACCTGTATCATACTGTACTTACAATACTACAGCACAGTACTACTTTCCTGATGCTTGCCCATTACGCGTGATGACAATGGGAAACACAGTGGCAATATGGTCTATATATTTATTGCAGCGTTCCACGGTGAGTACATTGTTCCAAAAACTCATTATGCCTTTCAACAACTCGTCCTTTTTGGAGGGTTTCACCACTTTCCGGATATGGTCCTTCAGCTGATGCCAGACCATTTCGATCGGATTGAAATCTGGCGATCTGTCATTGGAAAAAAAAGGACAATTAGTTTAAGAGATACAGAACGCAGCAAAAACAGTGGGGGAAAAATGAGACATGGTTACCACACTTACTCCGCTGGCGTCTTCACCCAGTTGATTCCGCGCTCAAGGATATGCGCTGCTGATGCGGTGTGCTTCGGATCGTTGTCCTGGTAGAAGCGGTGACCATTCGGGAACTCGCGTGTGATGTATTGCACTATCTCAGGGACAATGTTGTCTTGGAAGAAAGCTTTATTCATGATTCCTATAGAAAGAAAAGAAAAGTGCTCAAAAAACTGCACAATAGTGCAGTACAGTGCATACAGTAAGGCTACACTAGTAAAGTACAGTGCATAAGGCTACATTATATTTGATATATTTTACCTTCAAAGATGACAATGCATCCTGGTCCACGCCTAGAGATGGCACCCCACACATGCAGCTTCACGGGGTGTTTTGGCCGCGGCTTCAAAGATATGCAGCCTTTTTTGTGGAATGCAAAGCTTGCAAATCTCTCCAGCGACACAGTAGACTCGTCAGTAAAGATGCAATCCTGGAATGTTTCCCCACTGTCGATCCATGCCTGGCCTGGACCACTCTTTTGATTTTGTTTGCGTCCCTTATCATGGGGTACGCTCTGTAATGACAATGAATAAATAATTTTAGCGGTACAGTACAGTTTCCTAAACAACACTTTTACCTCCTGTACTGTCCAGTACTAACCTCACACGTCCATATTTCCATCCAATGCTGCGTCTCATTTTCTTTATGTTGGTCTCGTATACAGTGAGATTGTGATTTTCCTGCAGAGTGTATCTGACCCTAAATGCACTCTTCTCATCATTCTCCTCACTTATTTTGTCCACCAGAAGAGTTGTGTCCCTACAATGTAAAGAAAAACAATCCGATAAGTAAAAACATTAGACAGTAGATCAACAGGATACACTATATTGTTCTATTAATATGCAGCAATATAAAAAATATATATATACTGCTGTAATATAAATATAAAAAATATATATACTGTTGTAATATAAATATAAATATACAAAATATATATACTGTTGTAATATAAATATAAATAGAAAAAAAATATATATATACTTTTGTAATATAAATATAAATATACAAAATATATATACTGTTGTAATATAAATATAAATAGAAAAAATATATATACTGTTGTGATATAAATCTAAATATACAAAATATATATACTGTTGTAATATAAATATAAATATATAAAATATATATACTGTTGTAATATAAATATAAATAGAAAAAATATATATATACTGTTGTAATATAAATATAAATATACAAAATATATAAACTGTTGTAACATAAATATAAATAGAAAAAATATATGCTGTTTTAATATAAATATAAATATACAAAATATATATACTGTTGTAATATAAATATAAATATACAAAATATATATACTGTTGTAAAATAAATATAAATATACAAAGTATATATACTGTTGTAATATAAATCAACAGAAATAACAAAAATATTAGATACAGTACTGTAGATGTTCAGTACATTTTTTGATATAAATGTATTTTTAAAGTTTTATAAATATACTTACGCGTTAGTTACCCTTGGTTCCCTTTTGCGTTCTCTGTTTTTTCCGTGTGCATGATAGCTCACGGTGGTTGCTGGCACAACGAGGCCAGAAGTTGCTAACCAGCGTTGGATAGCAGCAATTCGGTGTCCGCTCGTGTACATCTCCTTAATTCGCATGCTGAGATCCTTGGAAATCTTTTTAACAGCCATTGCTGTTGCTGAGTAGAAAGAAATACAAACACAAGAATGTATATTCGATGTTTAGTCGATGTGTATTCTATGTGCAGTTAATCCACAAAATGGATGGTGTATTTATACGGTAATGACCCACATTAGAGTACGCCCACTTTCAACACCTGTACCTCGCTGCAATGCATAAAAGGTTACACACTTTGCATAGCCCACCACTCGATGATCTTTATCTGAACTTGCCCTTCTTCAGATACTGCATTATGCCATCTGCTTCCATGGATCAACCCCGATTCTACGGATGCAGGAACCCACTCGCCTCTGCCGTGCCTGTCATGCATAAAAAGCGAAAGGCAGTTGCCGTTTCCATGCCAAGGCAAAAGCGACAGGCTAAGGCCAATAAAGAAAACCTTCTGCTGACCCCAAAGGCTAAGGGTTTTCATAGACATCAGACTTATTATGTCAAGAAGATATGCGGTGATGTACTCTCGACACAAAACGAATGGCAGCCAAACTTATCGAATCCGCAGACCACTTCCTCACATACCTCACCCACCCAGCATACATCTGCGTTGCTCCAAAGGCGCCTAGCCTGATGAGGGCCCCCCAAGAACTGCTCCCCTCTGCACAGGACCAGCGTGGTTAACATGTGCTTGTTCTTTGTTGAATCGGCAACCCCAGCCACTGGAATGTTAATGAGCCAAGGGGACAAAGAAAAGATCTTTTTGTTCACAGACGCACCAGATTCAACCTCACCCACCCAGCGTACATCTGCGTTGCTCCAAAGGCACACAGCCTTTGGCGCAGCCGAAGGGCAGCCAAAGGGCGTGAGCCGTTTGCTGCCGTTCGCTGATGTTAGTTGATGTTAAAGTGATGTTGAAGCTGCTCTATTTCTATCTGAAACACATAAGCCCTTTATCCCCTGTACCCAATTTTCCAACTTTATCTGTCCATGAAATGTCTATCAATTACCTGTATAACCCTGTTCTTTTATCATAACCATGTATTTTTTATAACTCTGTGCCCAGGACATACTTGAAAACGAGAGGTATCTCTCAATGTATTACTTCCTGGTAAAACATTTTTATAAATAAAATAAAAAATAAATAAAAATACGCTTCGACGACTCTGTCGCCGATGTCCCGGAAATCTTCAGCCCGTCTTCTCCACCCCTCGTCCTCGACGCTGCCGCCGCCCTCCCGAAAACCCACAGGCCACCTTCTCCAGTTCTATCCGACGACGCTGCCTCTGAAATCCACGGGTCAATTTCTCCTTTGCTCTTGGACGACTCTGCTTCTCGCCCGGAAATCCAAAGGTCATTTTCTCCATCCCTCTTCGACGACGCTGTTGCTTCTCCTCTACCGGATATCCACAGGTCACCTCCTCCACCCTTCTTCGATGACGCTGCCGCATCTCTCCATGGAACCCCCATCTCATCCTTCATTGCACCCATCCACCCAGATGTACACACGCCATGCACAAGAAGCAGCTCGTTAGAACGGATGCTGAATGGGATAACTGTGGATCTCCCCGGGAACTCTATTGTGCTAGCGAAGATAGATTTGCTTCTGGAGACCATGCTAAATGTGGAGCAACAGATGCTACATATGGATCAACGGATGATACATATGGATCAACGGATGCTAGATATGGATCAACGGATGCATCGTATGGATCAACGGATGGATCGACGGATGGAGAAGATAGAGGCTGACATAGCGGGTATACATCATTTGCTTGGTGTTAATGCCCCTGTTTCCCCGACGCCGGAGCAGGGGGGTGACATGAATGTGATGAATGGGAGCATCGACCCCCTTCCATCACCAAGCGCACCCCCTCCACCAGAAGATGTAGTGTACATGTATGCCGTTGAGGAGGACATGACAACCCCGTCAAGACCATGCCAGGACACAACACGGAGACCAAGACCGGAGGAAAGCTTCCTCCCAGACAACCTACCATCGCCCGTCGCCTCAAGCACACCCGCTCCCAGAAGACCTACATTCGCTCGCATCGATACGGTGCCCGACATCACTCTGTGCGATCTGCCACCGGCGCTCAGGGAGAAGTATAGGGTGATGAGTGCTGGTGCACCCCACAAGTATGCCTTGTTACTTTTTAAGCACCATGTTCCCCACTCGTTGTACTGCGACTGGGCCTTCAGAGTGAACTACGAAGGAAATCGCGTAAAAAAGGCGCTTCCTGCCAATTTAGGAAAGACCATTCTGGATGAAATGCGGCGCTTTTATCCAATTACAGATCCTGTAATGAAAGGCGTTCGAGACTGCATTAATGGTGTTTTGCGCCATGCAAGGAATCGGCCATGGACGGACAATGTGGTGGACTTTCTGGTTTAATCACGGGAACTGTAAGACCATACTGTTGTGCTGAACTGTGCTGTACATGTTTTGACCTGCTGAACTTAAATAAAGGAGATGTTTTGACCTGCAGTACTGTATTTAACTTACTGTTTTAACTTGCTGTACACACACACAGGACCTGCACAATTCCAGTCCCTGAGGGCCGCAAACAGGCACGGTTTTCAAGGTTGTCCTGTAACCGGGCCTGTTTGCTGCCCTCGAGGACTGTAGTGGTGCAGGCCTGACTGACTGTTTTGCACACCATCCCACTGTACTGTATACTGTATGTTTCTTTAATAAAGGAGATGTTGCGTTTTGTATATTTTATGAATAAAGAATTGTTTTATAACATGTGACTGTAAACCATACTGACTGACTGTAAATGTTTTTACTTTCTATGCATAAATGTTTTCACTACTGTAGCAGTAAACCATACACCTGTTGATGTTTTGAATTGCTGTGCACTTAAAATGTTTCTACATTGTACAGTATTTATAAATAAATGTTTTGGTACTTAATCCACCAATAAAAGAACATGTTGATTTGTATTACATTGTTCCATTGGCTCCTTTGCTACAGTAACAAAATATAGTGTTTCAAGAATGTCGAGGCATATTGCACTGTATACTGTAGGCATGCTCAGTATGAGAGTATTAAAAAAATAGAAGACACATACTGCACCGACACACTTTATTCGAGCAAATACCCAGTATGTACCTGGCAGATACCTGGAATGCGCCGCTCCTCACCTCTGACAAGCCCCGTTGCGTTTGCCTTCCCAGCCTGGGTTCATGCCTGGCTGACGGGCGGCTGATCTGTTAAATGATAATGATTAGGATTTAATCGGCTGCAATGCTTCGCGTGTCTACCAGATGGCATAAATTCATGAATTGTAATGCAGTATATATATATACTGTGCAGTATTGCAGCCAGCGGGAATAAAATGCTTCAATCCCTGCCTGGAAAATACCTCAATGCACTCGGGCAGAAAACAGTCACAAACCTCAATACACCCGGGTATACCCGAATTCGTGGGACTAGCCGAGCTCGAATAAAGTGTGTCGCCAGTGTACTGTACTCTATTGTATGTACTGGCACTGTATACTGTAGAAGACACATAATGTATGTACAGTACTGTGATACATGTACTGCACCGACACACTTTATTCGAGCAAATACCCAGTATGTACCTGGCAGATACCTGGAATGCGCCGCTCCTCACCTCTGACAAGCCCCGTTGCATTTGCCTTCCCAGCCTGGGTTCATGCCTGGCTGACGGGTGGCTGATCTGTTAAATGATAATGATTAGGATTTAATAGGCTGCAATGCTTCGCGTGTCTACCAGATGGCATTAATTCATGAATTGTAATGCAGTATATATATATATATACTGTGCAGTATTGCAGCCAGCGGGAATAAAATGCTTCAATCCCTGCCTGGAAAATACCTCAATGCACTCGGGCAGAAAACAGTCACAAACCTCAATACACCCGGGTATACCCGAATTCGTGGGACTAGCCGAGCTCGAATAAAGTGTGTCGCCAGTGTAGAATAAATGCATAGTTTTTATTTTTCGGGTTTATTACACAGTATACTGTATATAAAAAAGTATTGTATACTGTACGGCCGGAAAACATCAGCATAATGTTTCAGGTACAGTATTCTATCCTAATCAATAACAACGGCCACTAAACTGTAGACTCCGGTACGTGGGTTTTTAAATCCGATTCAGCAATGTGCAGGCATTGTTACACAAAGCGATATTATCCATGGAAATCCCTCCATTAGCCGTTTTCTTTTCTGAGGAAAAACAAAAAGAAAAGTTTTACTGTAACGGTCAGCCCCCTAAAGAAGTTCCGAGCCAGTCCTACCAATAATTTTCTCGGGGGGCGTCTCCTGTTCACATGCGATGTAATGACAGGCATATGCGTTTCAAGAAGGTTCCAATGCGCATGCGCCTAGCGTTCCACCAATTGTTCAGTACTGTATCTGCAGTACAGTACTGTAGAAGCCGCTCAGCCAATGATATTGCTTACAGGAGAATTGCTTGACTTTTGAATCGCACCGACATTGATACTGTATTGTCAAAATAAAAAAAACACAGAAAATAATACGGCAACAATACTCATCATAGAATTTCCCATTCAGATGGCGCCGGCGCCGGTCCACTGCCAGTCCAGTGTTATTGATCATCCACGTCGATAGTTTGCAGCGGGACTAGTCCACCTGTAGTCAGCTGATGAGGCTGGAAATTGCTTAGGTACATGCAAGCTTGATCGAAACTGCACGCAAAATCCGGCTCAGGCTTTCTGGATAGACAGAAAGGGTTGTCACTGACGGTGGGACTGTTATTGGAAGCCGGTGCTGGTGCATTGCTTGGCAGCGACTGTCGTTTCTTAGTTGGTTTTAGCACGACCCTTCGCCTTTTGCCGTCTGCATGATCATAGATACAGGAAAAAGCCGGTGATACACACCAATACCCTCCAACAAATTGTGGCTCAATACGATAAAAACAGGGATCGCTACATAACCTTTTCCTTATTGCACGCTTCCACGTATGAGGAGCTGGCGAAAAATTGTAAAAGTCATAGTTTTCGATAAAATACTGATAAATTTGAACAACTGTTGCCATCTTATCATCTGTTGCATTAATCGCGGCCCATATCAAATACGCGTAACTTCTGTCGGGTTTTTGGAAAACGGGCTGCACTTGAACACTCATGGCGGGCGGCGGGTCTCTGGAGAATACTGTAACCAAAACTGGTCTTTGTCTTTCTTTAATATGAAAAGCCTAAATTGATACATTTTTGCAACCTCTTCCTTCAGTCTCAAGGCTAAGTTACAATAGCACACTGTGGTATCTTTTTTAAACGAAACACCTGCAAGTCGACACATTCCTGAAGCGCATGCGCATTACAATTCATGAATATCTGCCATCTGGCGGACACGCAAAGAATTGCAACCTATTAAATCCGAACCATTCTCAATAAACGCATCAACCGCGTGTCAACCGTGCATGACCCGTGGCTGAGAACGCAAAATGAATGCGGCATGCTCCAGGTGAAGTGCGTCGCATTCCAGGAAAAAGCCAGGGAAAAACCGGCGATGTGTTAGAATCAGATGCGCCGCAGCTGTATGTATGTTTGAAAGTGCAACAATAATACTCTGTTAGATACCTATGCTGATTAACATGACCTGCTGCATATATATATTTTTCAAACATTTTTGGACCCTTTTTCATGCATTCCTATTTACTAGACATCATTCCTATGCACATGTATATGTCTGAAAGGGCAACATTTATATATCGTATCAGCGATCAGTCACTTGTGCGGATGATCATGTTCTGCTCTGCTTGATTCTTGTATTTTTAGCTATTTCTAGCATATAGCAAATGGAAATATTATTGTATGCTCATTTGCATGTCTTAGACAGGTCTGCAACCCCGCCTTTCACCATTATCACCCAGCACACAGCACTTCCATTGCAGCAAGGGATTCTGGGAAATGACATGCAAATGAGCACACAGCGCCACCTTTTGTCTCAAGCTCACATTACATGAACAACCCTTAAGCCAATGCATGCTGCTTTAAACACAGCTTTTAAACATAGGCTGGGATGAGATGCAAAGCCAGTAAACCTACTCACCTACAGACTGTTTCGACCTTGTCGGTCTCTTCAGTGTGAGGTTGGTTGTACTGGCTTTGCTGGTTTAAGACTAAGAGTAGGTCTTCACCACACATTATTAAGCATACAGTAATATTTCCATTTGCTATATGCTTTACAGTGGAGGTTTTTGTCACTTTTTTTTACCCACCATAACCTTAATAATATATATATATAATCAAAAAATAAATAGATGATACCGTTCTGTGGCGAAATGCTTTTATTTGTGCGAGCTTTCTAGATACACTGATCTCTTCTTCCGGCGATGTTACAATGAATGAAGCAAGGGTATACTTAAAAACAGTGTCTCTTGGAATGTTATCTGTGCTGGTCCTTCCCCCGGTGTGGATGTGTTTTATGGCTATAGGTGTCAAAAGGTTCCTGAAAGCAAGTGAAGAAAGAGTGTGTATGTGTATCAGTGTGAATAAAAATGCACATACACACTCTTTCTTCACTTGCTTTCAGGAACCTTTTGACACCTCTATACTTGAGCAGGACTGCTGGATTTCCAACTATTTAATTGCTCACTGAGTAGGATATACTTACCTACTGTTCTCATAGTTGCTCCAGAGGGGTTAACACCCTGACTTACAGCATCCTCTGTCCTTTTAATCCCAATAATATTGACTCGCTAAATTGGGATTGTATAATCACACATTCACTGACAGGGATGCTCGGTATTGTCAATTTAATTTATTTTTAATACACAGTACACAACGTTTGGTAATATATGTTTTAAGTAAATTTATTAAAAGTTAAATTTTATACTATGTAGGTGTGCAGTTTAGTGAATTCTTTTAGGGGGCACATCCATTTTGTGTTCCCCTTCCCCCCCTTTTTTGTCTGATTCACTTTTCAGTTCACAGTTAACCCACATCTTTAATTACCACAATCATACACTTGGTCACTTTACTGAATTGGTGAGGTTCTGTGATCAGTCCCGAACCCTCTTGTTGTTTTCTAAGAGTAACCTTTTGGGGTACTCTGATTAACCCCTTCTAGGGAGTGGATCCAGTTTCCACACATACCATGGCTGGTTACCTCACTAGTGGCATGGATATGTCTGGCTGGCAAGATGAGGCTAGAAACGTTTTTACCAAAACATCACAAGGTACATCTGGTGCAGGTCAAGACATTGTAAATTATTTCCGCAACATCTCACAATTATTGCGTACTCAGTCTCAAGTCTGGTGGGAGATTACAAGCTTGCAAAGCTATCTTGATTCCAACATGATCCCACGTGGACTTAGACTAAAATTGAGTCCCGCGTATTATATTACCTCCCAGGACTTTGTTAAAAAATGGGAAGACACTCTATCCAGATGCTCTAATGAACTTATGAATCTCCTGATCGACCATGAGAAATCAAGGTTAGATGTGACTAATAAAGATCTTGACGCTAACCTCAAGGACCTAAGTAAATTTAATCAACTAAAGGAATTTGAGGAAATGGAGAAAAAATTGGAAACTAATATGACTAAGTTCAGACAAGAACTAAAGGATAGAAAACACACTAAATATTTACGCGACACCAATGATTATGAGCAAGGCACTGTCTATAGATACCCTACTAGGTCTAGGAGAAGGGGTAATTATTCTGATTACTCCTCATCAGAGACTGATGTCTCTGACGGTGAACAGACGGGCTCCAGACCTAAGGGCCAAAATAAAGGCAGAGGCAGCAAGGGTAATAAAGACACGCAGGTGGGTTTTTTAGCTCAGGCCCTCCAAAACGTAAAACCAGGAGAGGAAAAAAGAAACTTAAGAACAAAGAAAAGCTAAAACATACCCTACCAATGACTAACAATGATATAGTTAACGATGCCTTGCAAGTCTTTAACCTGTCCAGTCATTCCTTCAGTGAAGTTCAATTGAATCTGTTAAAGAAAGGTTTATCCTTTTCACCCACTTCAGATTTTAATTTATTTGAGTGGGTAAAGGATTTAAATCTGTTTGGGAGACGGTTACTGCTACACAAATTCTACTCTAAGCGTGTAGCCGCCAACCCGAACGCACTCACTGATGATCTGAATGTACAGGAAAAAAAGGATGTTACGGATCTTTGTCAGCTCTTTGACCAAAACATCACACCGGATAGTGGCATAACAGGTCCTTTTACACATTTGAAATCCAGGAGTCATTTTACCCCGCCAATCACCATCTGCCCAGCCGTTGAATTATTTGTCGCTTGTGTCACTAAGGACCTAGAAACTGAGCCAAAACATTACAAGTCTGATAATAATCTTACATCTGAGGAAAGAACTGGCCTAAGAGACCTGATGTCTAACAAAGCCTACACCATTAAACCATCTGATAAAGGTGGTAACATTGTGATCCAAGATAATGAAGCCTATGTTAGTGAAAACATGAGGCTTCTCAGTGACAAAGACTGTTACAGTATGAGACCCTTGAGCGCAGTCCAACATCTCAATATAAATCAGAACTGTTAGACATCTTACAGAATGCCCTCGATACTGATATGATAAGCCGAAGTGAGTTTGATTTTATGTACCCTAAGTCACCCACGGTGGCGACATTTTACACCTTACCGAAGGTACATAAAAAGTTACAGTCCCCTCCAGGTCGCCCAATAGTTTCGGGCAACAATTGTTTGTCCGAAGGCAGCAGCATCTATTTGGACAAGGTCCTAAGGGATTTCGTTATCAGTCTCCCATCGTATGTTCAGGATACAAAAGACACGCTTAAGAGACTTGATGGGATCCACGTTACATCTCAGACCATTCTTGTGAGTTTAGATGTCGAGTCATTATACACTTCCATCGTTCATAAGAATGGTCTCACTGCATCTTAAATATTTTCTATCGACGAGGGACTGCAGGTTTAACAGACACAACTCATTTGTGTTGGACCTATTGAATTATGTTCTAACACATAATTACTTTGTTTTTGATGGGCTGTATTACCACCAGACCCAGGGCACAGCTATGGGCACAGCTTGTGCCCCTACGTATGCCAACTTGTACCTGGGCTGGTGGGAGCGTATCCACGTTTTTAATGAGGATCTCTCTATGTACACTGACCACATCTCTATGTGGATCAGGTACATAGATGACATTCTGCTCCTATGGGAAGGTCCCACTCAACTTCTCCACGAATTTGTGGAGAAGCTGAATTCTAATACTCTCAACTTGAGGCTCACAACTGTGCTAAGTACAACTTCAATAACATTCCTAGACCTGAACATCTATGTGGACTGTGACCGTAATATCCAAACCAAGGTCTACAGGAAAAGCACAGCAACTAATAGTCTGTTATTGGCTCAAAGCCAGCATCCCAGTAGCCTCATAGCTGGCATCCCAATAGGGCAGTATCTCCGACTTCGGAGGAATTGTTCTACGATCGAAGAATTCATTACTCAATCTAAAGAACTTCGATCCAGGTTCCTCAATCGTGGCTACAACATCAAAACATTGAACAAGGCTTACCATCGGGCACTACATAGCGATAGGTGTTCCCTTTTGTCCAGTAATAAGGCAAAATCAAAGGACAAAATAATCAGAGTCATTGGCACCTTTAACAAAAGATGGTGGGCTATCAAAAAGATTTTTGCTAGACACTGGCACCTCCTTCAGGCAGATGATGACTTGGTGAAGGTTATAGGCTCTAGACCCACTCTTACCAGCAGACGGTCTAAGAACCTACGGGACTCACTAGTAAATAGTCATTTTCAGCGTCCTAGGACCACCACCTGGTTGAGCCCTGTGAAGGGCATGTACCGCTGCCAAGGGTGTAAAGCATGCAGACATATCGACGTTGGCAAAGTATTCGCTAATCATGATAATACATCTCAATTCTGTGTGGACAGTTTTATCAACTGTCGGACTCCCAACGTTATCTACCTTATCACATGTAATTGTGGTAAGAGATACGTTGGAAAAACGACAAGACAACTACGCAGACGTGTTCTCGAACATATAAACTCCATTAAGCACTCTGCAGAAACATCTGTTGCCAGACATGTCACACAATATCATAACGGCGATACTAATGTAATCAAGTTCATGGGCATTTATCAGTTGAAATGTCCCATGAGAGGGGGCAATATTGACCAATCCTTGCTTCGTATCGAAGCAGAATGGATTTATAAACTAAAAACCAGGAGCCCAAATGGACTCAATGAGGGGTTTACCTTCACACCCTTTATTTGACCCGAGAGGGTTCCTTGGTCGGACCACCATATTTTTCTGTTCCATTTTTGATGTGTACATACAGTTTACTTGTGCGTTACTCTCATGAGCAGCCATGCCATCTTCTATGTACATGGTGTTGGTTCCCAGCATTTGGTATTGTTAGATATTATAGGATTATTATTGATATCAGTGACTATAATACCAGAGCCCTAAAACCCAGCAGTGGGTTTAGGTGTTGTGTACGATGAGTATATGTGCAGAATTAAATTAGCGTGGACAATAAATAGACGCATATATACAGTCACATGTCTTTTAAAATGCTTTATTATCCTTCTTATCACTACATTACACTATGACACATTGTGTAGTATATAATGTTGGGGGATTGTATATATAATCTTATATGTGCAATTACTCTCTATAATAATGTGTCACAAAGGTCTTGTAGACCCTCCCCTACCCTTGTTATATACAGCACCTGATATTTGTTGGCACTATATAAATATAGTGTCACTTTACATGCGCAATATCGGACACCAAGAAAAGAAAAGAAAATTATTTCTAAGTGCCTGCGCATGCGCGATATGGACAGACAATATTGACGTTATTTTCTGAGTCCCAACGCACGCGCAATACGCACCGACCCTAATAGCAATGAATTTCTATGTTTCCACGCATGCGTGGTGAGGTTGGTGAATCGGTGGACAGCATCTATGTCCTAGAGCATGCGCAATGTGAGCACACAGTAAGAGTAATTGCTGTTGAAGTACGCGCACATGCGCAGTGAGTGTAGGTAATTTGCAACTATCCCTAACTCCGCACGCATGCGCAATGCGATGGGACGCTTGTAGCAAAAAAACTCCTAAGTCCTCACGCATGCGTATTTGAAAGGGCAACTGCAATAGTGTCAAAGTCCCAGCGCACGGGTCACTGAGTTCGAATAGTCTAACCATATAATTTCTAAGTGTCCACGCGTGCGCGATGCGCTGGGGCAATACTGGCAATAATCTCTAACTCCCCACGCATGCGCAATGCGATCGGACACTTATAGCAATGAATTTCTAAGTCCACACGCATGCGCAGCTGGATGGGCAATACATAATAGTTTCTAAGACCTAGCGCATGCTCATTACATTGATCGAGACATGGCAACTATTCTCTAAGTGTCCGCGCATGCGCAACATGATCGGGAAGCATTGGCTGGATTCTCCAAGTCCACGCGCATGCGCAGTGCAGTCTCTACACACCGATAATGCTGGTGAGTCTTAAAAGCCATAAAAATGACCGTTTAACTACACTAATATGACATCTTGATAGCTGAATGTGTAGCTACTGCACCGACACACTTTATTCGAGCAAATACCCGGTATGTACCTGGCAGATACCTGGAATGCGCCACTCCTAACCTCTGACAAGCCCCGTTGCATTTGCCTTCCCAGCCTGGGTTAATGCCTGGCTGATGGGCGGCTGATCTGTTAAATGATAATGATTAGGATTTAATAGGCTGCAATGCTTCGCGTGTCTA
This sequence comes from Ascaphus truei, assembly GCF_040206685.1. NCBI lineage: Eukaryota > Metazoa > Chordata > Amphibia > Anura > Ascaphidae > Ascaphus > Ascaphus truei. Next base: position 163,060,671 of record NC_134484.1, on the reverse strand, counting down.
CCAGATGGCATAAATTCATGAATTGTAATGCAGTTTATATATATATACTGTGCAGTATTGCAGCCAGCGGGAATAAAATGCTTCAATCCCTGCTTGGAAAATAACTCAATGTACTCGGGCAGAAAACAGTCACAAACCTCAATACACCCGGGTATACCCGAATTCGTGGGACTAGCCAAGCTCGAATAAAGTGTGTCGCCAGTGTATTCATTTGGATTGTTTATTGTGGCTTTTTGTGTAGTTTTGTGTGGCAGTTTGGGCACCGGCGCACTGCGCATGCGCAACAGCTGTTAATCATCAATTCTGTAATTAAGGTACTGCAGGGGTATAAACGGTCTCAGTCCTCTCTCCCCCAGTAAATTTGTCCCTGAAGAAGCTCCTTTGCTGGAGGGAAACGCGCGTTGGACGCGCAGTTGTGTCAGTCTCCTACTTGGAGCTGTTTTAATGTAGTGTTCTTAAGTCTCCTGGTTCTATCTATGTAGACCCTACTAGCTGGGTATTTTTACCAACAGTCAGTGAGTTTGCCTTCCTGCTCCATATGACATATGCTCACTTAGAGCCTTTCTGCTGGGTAACTCACTGTTAATGATACTGTGAGTGCCAGCTCCACTATGCTGTGAACTACTTTCTACTAATAGAGCATGTGTCAGCGTTACCATCTAAGCATATGTATGGTTATATATCATTTATTATCACTTTAAGTGCTTGTTGGTATATACTTGAGCAGGACTGCTGGATTTCCAACTATTTAATTGCTCACTGAGTAGGATATACTTACCTACTGTTCTCATAGTTGCTCCAGAGGGGTTAACACCCTGACTTACAGCATCCTCTGTCCTTTTAATCCCAATAATATTGACTCGCTAAATTGGGATTGTATAATCACACATTCACTGACAGGGATGCTCGGTATTGTCAATTTAATTTATTTTTAATACACAGTACATAACGTTTGGTAATATATGTTTTAAGTAAATTTATTAAAAGTTAAATTTTATACTATGTAGGTGTGCAGCTTAGTGAATTCTTTTAGGGGGCACATCCATTTTGTGTTCCCCTTCCCCCCCTTTTTTGTCTGTTTTACTATCCCCACCTCAGCCCTGAAGTTCGGTCCTGGTTTGTGGCAAGCATGTCTGTTACAGTTTGCTCAGCCCCACAAACAAGTACCCCGCTGAGGTGGGTCTAGACCTGACCCCGCTTAAAAACTATTCCATGAACTGCCCCTATCCATGGATAGGAAAACAAAAAAGACGGATCACCACCAGTCCACCATCTCTGCTATTTTGTAGCCCCTCTGCTCACTGAATCCTGCTACTAAACCCATTGGGGCACCCTTTATGTTCTCTTACAAACCCCAAGCTAATTTAGCAGTCCCGGAGCCCAAAGAGGAAATTTCCGTGCTCTCTGTTTCCAAGTCACATTCGCATTTCCTGGCTTCTTTGCGTATCCGCCTCTCAAATTGGGTAGTTCTAAACCCCTAGATTTAAAGGTATACTTAGCACATTTTGCTCCCCTTGAGGCCCCTTTGACTGAGCCTAAGACCACTTCTCCTACTGTTGGGTTTTCTTTCGTCCCCCTGCCATGTCTGAGGTTTGTTTGACTGATTCTAAGGTTCCTAATTTGGGGACAAGTTCACCTTTCACTAAAGTAGAATGGCTCCTGACCTGTGTGTTTCAGCCAGGTTCCTTTTTCTCTCCTTCCCTTGCAGTGTCTGAGTTCCCTGTTACTGCATCTAAGGGCCCAGTTTCTAAATCAAGTTTCTCTTTATCAGAGTCCCCTGCTATGTGTGAAACAACTATCCTGATTTTAAGCCCTTTTCCTTAAACTTGTCCACATTAATTGCTAGTTCTACTGTGTTACCCAGAATCCCACTTCAGAGCCTAGCATATGTCTCCCTGTTCCTGTGCAGCACCTAGGGTAATCACTGCTGATTCTCAGTCAGCCACTTCAGAGACAGCATATCTTTCTCTGATTCCTGTGCAGTACCTTGTGTAACCATTGCTGCTTCTCAGACATCCTTTTCAGGGACAAACCTATCCTTTACTGACTGTTTTGCAGGCCCTGTTATAACTCAAAAATTCCCACTGCAAAGAATCATTTTCCTCTCGCTATTCCCTCTACGGTACCTCATGTAACCTTTGAGTCTTAGATTCAAACTCCAAAGACAACACTGTGTCTTGCATATTCTTCCACAGTATTTGAGATACCCACTACTGACTTAACAACTTCTTCGGCAAACTCAGGGTTACCTCTCATGGATGTTTCTGTAGTATCTGATACAGATACTGATTCAAAGGCCCCTGTGTTCAAAATGGATTTATACTTCACTGGTTCTTCGACAGTATCTCATGAAGCCATTGAGTTGGGACTTCCATTCCCAAGTCAAGTTTGTGTTTCCCTGATTCTTCTTCAGTGTTTGAAGTACCCAGTTCTAACTCCAAGACTTGGGTTTCTAAGTCAGGTTTACCACTCAACCAGTTTCCTTCAGAACCTAATTTACGTGCAGATTCAAAGTCTCCCACGTTATGGACAGTGTTACTGTTTTCTGATCCTGGTGCAGTGCCTGAGATGACCTCATCTGAGTTCACGGCATCCCACTGGGATTTCCTTGCAGTGCCTGCTGTGCCTGTCCCTTCTTCCTTTTCTCCCACTGTGGGAATGGACATACTTCTCTTCGCTTGCTCTTCGGTGTCTACTGCTTCCTCTGCGGATTTCCTGGCATCTGAACTGATGCTTTCCAAATGCCCACCTGCCCAGGGGTGCTGGCCTCCTACTGATTGCCAGTACCATGGCAGAAAGCTACTTACTCACCCCAACTGTCACAGATAAGTTGCAAGGTGAAACTGGTTTGGACTTTGATAAGAGAACTGTATCAGTGCCTTTCTTTGAGTCCCCATGGCCTCTATCCATGCTGCCCTGTGACCGGATTCCATCTGGGGCAGAAAATTCTCATGAACTTCTACGTGCCAATCGGAGTAATATAATTACTCTTCCAGAATGTTTTTCTTCTGTATCTGATCAACAGTCGGTGCTTCTTGCCTTGTAGTCTGGGACTATTGCTGAAAACCTTGCCTCTGTTTTGCGGCATTCTGACAGCCTTGTTCAGCCTGTTCTGGATGCTCCAGTTTTGCTACAGCTCTACATGTCCAAGTCTTTCTATGATGCATTCTGCGTGTCAAGATTTGCAGTACCACAGCTTTCTCTCTTAAAGATGGTACTTGCTTACAACCGGTCCAAGAGAGTTCAGAAACAATTCCATGTTGCCTACATCAGAGCGAGCCGGCTTCTGAGCGCCCAGAGGTCTCTCCTGAAGGGGTGGATACTGTAAGAGTTCCGGTCCTGGGTTTGGCTGGAACTCACCCTTACATGCTATAGAGGTTCCAGGCAAATCTCTCCCTGAACTGAGCAATTGGGATCAGCTGTTTCTCAACTCCCACTCCAGTTGCCTTGTTACTGCCTTCTCCGCAGCTCTGCCCCTATTGGCTGTCTGGGCTATTTATGGTCAGCCCTTCAACCAGGAAAGGGCTGAGCATAATTCTTGAATCCCTTGAGAAATTTCTTGTGTGTAACCTGTGCTTGTCACAAGCACCCCCGCTTGGCCTCTTAGGCCTTCCTGTGATGTAGCACGGCGCTGGATCCCCTGTGCTAAAGCTTTACTGTTCCAGTGGCCTGTCTGCCATATACCCTGCTTCCCGAGGCATTCATTGCTTCCTGTAGCTTCCTCCTTCAGAGGCCATTCCTGTGCTGAAGAATCCTGGCCATTTCCTGTGCTGAAGCAACTGTGCTGAAGCATCCAGTCACTGAATCTTTCCCTTGTACTGTCCACTGTCTGTGGCCTCGACCATCAGTTCTGTGCTGAAGCGTCTATGCTGGATCTCCTGTGCTACAGCTTCACTGTTCTGGTGGCCATTCCTGCATTGGAGTCTCCTCCTTCCAAAGGCTTCATTGGGCTATAGTTCCTATGCTAAAACCTACCCTGATGCCGAGGCCAGCCTGTGACCCTGACCATTGCTTCTGTGCTGGCAGCCTTGACCCCAGCCTGGACTTCGTTTACTCTGATCTCTCCAACCCCAACCCGGCTACCTACGATGACGGAATCCACAATCTGGACCCGGCCTCGCAGCTCCAGTTCAGTGTTTCACTATCCCCATCTCAGCCCTGCAGTCCGTTCCTGGTTTGTGGCGAGCACGTCTGTTACACATTTAAAGGACCATCATCTGATCCAAACGATATCTTCCAAATAAGTGGAGTGCAGCTTGTCACAGCATGGATCTGTGAAATAGAAAAAATATATATAATAATGGTGTCGTATATTGTGACAATTGGTGTATATGAATAAAGTGTGTGTGTAGTCCCACTCACAGATTTTCCTTAATCAGGCATTTCAGAGATACATTCTCTCTTTGATGGGAACAGATGTGAAGATTTCCCCAATGAAATGTGTCTGCTTTTCCTGTACTGAGATGAAAAGAGAGAGAATTCCAAATGGTGTGGTATTTCTGAGACAATTGTATTCAAAATTATAGGCTAAAGCTGTAAAATTCTGTGCATTATTGAAATCCCTGCTCTCTGATTGGTTAAAATTCCAGCCATTATTAATTCAGTAATGTCCAAACTTTTTGCAGCTTGCAATGTGTTTATTTCCAATGTGTTTATTTCCAGCCAATCAGCTTTCAGAACAGATCTCAGACAGGGCAGGGTATTGGTCAGGAGGCAGAAACAGCTCTGAGACAGGGCATGGGATTGGCCAGATAGCAGCAGCAGACAGTGACTCCTTCCCCTCCCTCCGTGAACAGAGCTGACAGATTCAGTTGAATTGGGGAGGGAGAGAGAGTGTGTGTGTGTAGCTGCAAAGTAAGTGTGTCTGCAGTTTGTTTGTGGCTGCAGTTTCTCTCTCTCTCTCTGTATGTTTGTGTGTGTGTGTTTGTGTGTGTGTGTGTGTATGTATGTATGTAGCTGCATTTTGTGTGTGTGTGTGTGTGTGTGTGTGTGGCTGCAGTGTGTGTGTGTGTGTGTGTGTATGTAGCTGCAGCTGCAGTTTGTGTGTGTGCGTGTCGCTGCAGTGTGTAGCTGCATTGTGTGTGTGTGTGTGTGTGTGTGTGTGTGTGTGTGTGTGTGTGTGTGTGTGTGTGTGTGTGTGTCTGCAGTGTGTGTGTATCTGCAATGTGTGTGAAGCTGTAGTATGTGTGTAGCTGCAGTGTGTGTGTGTGTAGCTGCAGTGTATGTGTGTAGAGCTGCAGTGTGTGTGTGTGTGTGTGTGTGTGTGTGTGTGTGTGTGTGTGTGTGTGTGTGTGTGTGTGTGTGTGTGTGTGTGTGTGTGTGTGTGTGTGTGTGTGTGTACACAGAGGCAGTGTGTGGATATAGATAGCTGCAGTGTGAATGTATATAGAGGTGCTTTAATGTATTTAATGTATAAAAAAATCTATATAACTATACAAAAGTGTCTATTATTTATGAAAAAATCTACATTTAGCCTATAATAGTAATAATCCTCTCATAACAGGGCATTATTGTCCAGTAATGCCCTGTTCTTCAGGGATTATTACTTAAGTAACATGTTTAAAATAACAAACTCACATTTTGCACGTGTAGCGCGCATTTTAGAGGTAAGTGTTGGAGACCCGTATGATATCTTGCTGGTCTCTGCCTGCTCTCTTATACTGTGTTGTCTTATTTCTGCAACCCCCATTTGTCTTTTGCTGGCTATCTAAGGTTACCTGCCACTTGTCTGGTGGTGGAGAGTCATGTGATCTCTTAAAGAAGAGGTGTCAAGATGGGTACTGGCTTAGCCCTTTTAACAACTGTTCTACATAAGCAATGTGTAGCTCTAACAGGTTCCTTTGAGAGTTGAATATAACACCCCACAATAGCCCTTGTATTTAAATTTTGGGCAACAAGAGACATTAATGGTTTTGTGGACAAACTTGGGAATGTTACTGTGGTCGTCAATGTTGTTGTGCGAGTGGTGGTGTTGGCCCTGGGGGGTCAATATCATCATCACAAACAGAACAACGGACGATCTGGTCAGTGATCATAGTGATGATGATGACGTCTGTGTTACTGACTGTGTTTTTGTTGATGCTGATGAGAAGGAAGGAAACATCAATTTACATGATGTTGTTGATGATGATGAATGTGTTTGCTTAAGTTTATTAAATAATGAATATACAGGTTAGTTGTTCTTATTATTATTACTTTTTCTAGTGTTGGCCTAACTTGTGATAAAATGTTTTTTCACAATCATAGTATCATCACTTTTATATGAAAAATTATGATATTCATCATCATTGCAAAGTAGGGTTTGGACTCTAGATGCACTTTTACATACAATATAGAGTGGCAGCCACAAACATATAGCAAGTCTATCCAAGGACTTGCACAAACAATAAGATAAACACGAGAAAACAATTGTCCTTGGTGCAAAATACAGAACAAAAATACCAGTCAAAGTCAATAGTAATAAAGTCAATGTTTCACTTCCACTTGGAATCTCTGATCTCCTTAACCTGATCAGAGATGGAAAATTCTGTAAATAGAAAGAGAGACACAAACCATTGTGCAGTAACCTCTACAGAATTAATACTTTCACTCTGCAAGTGGCTACTTACAGTACAACAAGTAAGTAGTAATCAGGCATATGTAATGTCTTTAAATTTTCTGATGAAAGCAGTTGGATCACTGGTTCCCACGTGGTTCCCGAATTGCCGATTTCCACACACACACGCCGGATCACAATCACCATAAAATGTATAAGAGAAACATAGTACGGTACAGTAATTGTCCTTTTGGGATATTTTCTATCCACCGTGGGTAGTGGTGGCTTGATGCCAGAAGATTTGTGTTCGCATCTACCGTTTTGTAAAAAGTTTTGGTTTCTGTAGCACCCTTTTCTACAAATAGAGTCACATCTAGGAAATCTATGGAGACTTTATTACTATTGAATGTGAATTGGAGATTACAATCTTTAGTGTTAATATAATCTTTGAATTTGGCTAGATCTTCTTCGTTGCCCCTTCAGACACATAGCACATCGTCTATATAGCGTTTTCATAGCATCAGGTTCGCACTGAATGGGTGTGGGACCAGATGTAATCCTCCTCACACATGCCCATCTTCTGGCATCAAACCACCACTACCCGCGGTGGATAGAAAATATCCAAAAAGGACAATTTCTAAGAACAAAAATAAATTGTTCGCAAGAGCATACATTTGTAAAACAGTCACTTGAATTAAAAAATAAATTTATCGATAGAAATTTTAGCACTACCTGTATTTCTAAGCCATGGAAACGGTGAAAAAAAATAGAGATTAACTTATCAACATGCAAAGTAAACGTAAAATTAAAAGTGTAATGGATAGAGCTAGTTTTGTCCATTCATTATGCAATACAATGCAATGGCTCCGAAAATTACAAGGGTGTTTAATAAACACTGGGACATATTACGAAGAGATAAAAAATTGAGGTCCATATTGCTGGAACATCCTCAGATCATTTTTAAAAGGGCACAACATTTGAAATTAACTTTAGCTCCTAGTTGCCCTATCAGTAATATAAGAGACAAACATACTACATGGTTAAATGATCTAAAAGGCTATTATGTATGTCCAAATTGCATTGGATGCAAATATAGTGGGAAGTGTAATAATTTCAAATCTAACATTACAGGAAGAACATTTGAAATATAGTCTTTTATTAATTGCAGAAGTAAGTTTACTATATACCTATTGGAATGCCCTTGTGGGCTACAATACGTAGGAAAAACTGGGAAACCTTTAAAAAGAAGGCTGGCAGAACATGCCTATAACATCAAAAAAGGTTTGGTGACAAATAGTGTCTCCAACCACTTTAAACTTAGGCATAACCAAAACCCAGAATGCCTGGTCTATAGAGGAATTGACTGTCCAAAACTCAATTGGAGGGTGTGTGATAGAATACATTTGATATAAAGACGGGAGAGTTTTTGGATTTACACTTTGACGACTCTTGTCCCTGGAGGTCTAAATATTGATTTTGATTTGACTTCCTTTCTAATGACTAGCTAACGGATTCATACATAGAGGAAAAGATCAAGATTTTTCATAGTTTTTCCATATATTTTCTGTGCAGTGTCCTGCAGTAATTTTAAATTTTTATGTAGTTTTTTATGTAATTTCTTAATTGTAATATGTTTTATATTTTAAAAGTAATATGATAAGGTATGTCCTATGTAGAATGACGACTGATTTGTCTATACACCAGATATTGTAATTTAGGTACTTTATAAGAGCAATATGAGGTTTTATATCATATATAACCTTTTCACTTGGTGCAATGGGCATTTAGGTTTGTCTATGATTCAATACTGTGTATGCACAGTGTTGAATTTTTAGAGTTAGACCCTATCCATTCTCCTATATCAATACTATTGGGGTGCGTAGGGGTTAATTTAACCCTGAGGCTATATATAGTGATGATGGAAAATAAAGCTCCATCACCCCTGAGGAAGGGAAGTGCCGTTTCACGAAATGCATAGGGTGGAGCTTGTTCTATGTGCGTCCAATCAGCAGTGGGGAAGAGTGAACAGCGTGGTGGTGACATCATCGGGGAAGGACCGCAATCGGAGTCGCGGCCACGAAGAGGAGTGAGGTGTGTGGATCCGACCCCAGCTACCAACGCTGAACGCAAGAGTACCCAAACTGCGGACAGCACTTTGTATTTTATGCTTTAAGACCAACTATTATGTGCAATTCTTGTGGTCTTGCGTTTTAAATAAATGTTTTTTGGTACCGTACTATGTTTCTCTTATACATTTTATAGTGACTGTGATCCGGAGTATCTGTGGAAATCGGTGATTCGGAGACCACGTGGGAACCAGTGCTCCAACTTCTTTCATCACCAAATTGAAAGACATCACATATGCCTGATGACTACTTACATGTTGTAAGTAGCTTTTTACAGAGTGAAAGGTTTCATTCTGTAGAGGTGACTGCGCAATGGTTTGTGTCTCTCTTTCTATTTACAGAATTTTCCATCTCTGAGGAGGTTAAGGAGATCAGAGATTCCAAGTTGAAGTGAACAATTGACTTTATTACTGTGGACTTGTACTGGTATTTTTGTTCTGTATTTTGCGCCAAGGATAATTGTTTTCTCGTGTTTATCTTTAACAGCAGCAGCCACATCCTCATCATCATCAGAATCCTCATTCATAAGTAGTGATATTTGATTGGATAAATCAAGCCTACCCCGCTTCTCCCCAAGTCATTGTGACTCTCCCTCTTCAATATCTTACAGTTTTAACAGCTTATTAGAGCCTATTAACATCAATGTCAGAACCTGTTTGGCAGTCATTCATTTTTTGGACTGTGACAAGTAGGATGTGCTTTTGCAAATGACTTAATAGTGGGCTGGTTGTTGGCAGCAGTAACAGGCACAGCAGAAACTAGCATTGGTGTAAGTGGTGGTGGGCCTTGCTTTCCCCTAGAATTGATGTGTTTTTTTTAGCATTCTCAATATTATGCTTCCCCGCATTATCTATTTTTGTTTCAGAAGTACTAGCTTGGATCATAGCCAGTTCACTTAAACTTTCAGTTCCCTTTTTATATCTCTTCTTAACTGGAAGTTCATTGTCTACTAGACAAAGTGGAGGTGGGGGGAAGGGGAAGTGGACCTTCTGCTGTGAGATTGTAATTCAATGACAGTGTCATTGTTCTTCCACTTATACTTGCTGTGAGTACTAGTAGTAGGACCACCAATAGCACCACCTTTAACTGATTTATCTTTATCAGATTCATCCCCAGTGCCAGCACTACAATGATCTTGAGCAAAAATACATCCACCTGTGATTGCCCTCTACGGCTACTTTCTAAATAATTATTCAAAACACTAAAACTGGTATTACTAAAATTAGACATGTTGATCTCATTATTTTATTTCACTTTTGTTTTATACAGTATACAGTAGTGCTGTAATATGGCAGTTACTTCTGCTGTTTATCCTGCTGCCACTGCACACACTTGGCGGCACACTAGTCTAAGTGTGTTTCACTGAATAAAAATGTGGTAACCAAAAAGCATTGTAAAAGCAATGCATAGTGACTCGTAATACGGTGTTTTCTATATATTATTATACTTTTATTGCACTAAAACAGAAAGTGAATCCCTGCGCTTCTCCCATTGGGCTAACAATAAATGGGAAAATAAAAACACATAGTGAAACCTAAGTATATAAGACAAAGGAGTCTTTTGGTTGCTTCCTTTGATCAAATAATGACAAGACTGCTAACCAACGTCAATGTAAGTGTCAATAGCAGGTCCGTATGCTAAATGCATACAAATGTTCTGTGAAATATACTGTGCCTTGAAGGGAGGCACTATAAACGAAGAAGATGGAGGTCGAAGAAAATTCTACATTTGGAAGAAAAGTCTTTGTGCACTATCTTTAAACTGTCATTTACTGTAATCCAATTTAAAAAATCATAGTTTAAAATTCTTTGTAGTCATCTGAAGTTTTTAAGGACTAAGTTTATGGTTACATTTAAATATATGGATAGAGCTGTTATAATTCCGTTTGTCTGAATGCAGATTGAGGATTATGTTTTCAGGTTCGAATTATTAATCCCTCGTGAGTATTCTCAGTGATAAAAAAAATGGGGCGGGCCTCACTTTTTGCGACTAATTTGCGAAACTCCCCAGGTTCAAGGAACCAGAATATCCGCCTCTGATTCAAAGCCACACAAAATAATTTGCCCATCTCTATTCATTAAGATGTTCAAGATTCTTCTCTGGAAGATATGTTGTGAAAATACAAAATGTTTTACTTGAATGCTTACAGGGTATTATGTGAGGCACCCTTTTCCCCATTACTCCCCTCTTCTTTGATTTCTGGGTCTTCTGGGTCACTGAGTTGTACTGTAATTCATAATTGTGAAACGCAGATCCAATTGGGCTCTGAAATCATGCCAGATATTAAAAGTTGGTTTTACTGCAAATACGAAAGTGGTAAGCCTGTCTTTCTAGGATTTAATTTTCTTTATTTGGTGGATGTGTTCTGAGTGGAAGCAAAGTAAATGATTTAGACTTGCTGTAACAAGAGAAATACAGTACAGATGTAGAAGACGTTATTTCTCCTGCTGGTGCATTGCAGCGGGATACAAATAACGCACTAGCGGTTGCCATCGCCATAGAAAATGCATTACTATGTGCAAAAAAGGGGACACAAATAACGTGCCAGTGGGATCAATCTCCATTGACAATACTTTAGCCATTTTCAAAATGGGGAAGAGCTAATGCAAAAGGTTTGGGATAATACAAAAGGTGTGGGGCTAACATGCCAGTGTGTGCAATAAAGTCTGCTACCACTGTATGCCGAGAATGCATCACATCACACAGCCATTCATATATCGTTGCAGCTTAAAGAATTACAGCAACATTAATTGTCTGCATTGTTTTCTGTAGCCTCTTCCTTAGCCCAAAACCTGCAAACTTTGCACCACACAGTATCATATTACATTAAAAAAATTAAAACCGTATTTAACAACAATAGCTTGATGAGTTTCTTATACTGAATTACTGTAACTGTTTCCTTAATCACGACAAATGTAGACAATTTGGACTGGTAAACTGATTTGCTTAATGTTTTGTACTTCATATACCACTCAGTTTAAGTTGCCCACCTTAGGTTCCATCACGCTCCAAGCCTTTTTTATTAAAACAAATATTGTTGTATTGTCCATACGGTAAAAAAAAGACGTTAACAAAGCTTTTGCAATTTACCAAGGCTAAAATGTTCAGGGCTGAAGGCTTTAACATCTATGCCTGGAATTGTAACAGATTGTAGGGCAGACAGGTGCCTTTTATAGTAAGAGTGACACCATATTTAGGAAGAGTGGCAGCAAACAAGGATAAACCAAGGCAAATTGTACACTGTATAAAAAAAGACATCTGGCTGCGTGTCTTTCCTTAGTGAGAAAGAAAAGACTGTTCCCTCAGATACCTTACTGTAGTTTTACTCCTGACAGCAACATCACGTCTGTTTCTGCCCTTGTCAACACATCTCACTGTCCACAATCACTCATCATCTCCAGACAGACAGCAGTAGAAGAGATCATCAATTGCCAATGCAATTTAGCAGATACACTTCATAAATTTTAATTACATTCCAACTGAAAATGAATGGTCAGAAAATATAAAACATCTGCCATCCAGATCATTTACATTTTTCATACAATAAATCAGCAACAGCATCCACAACAATGGATTAAATCATGTGAAGTGTAGTAGGTCAAGAAAGCAGAAAAGACACCCATAGTGTGATTACTGTTTGGCCTGAAGCCATTACACAGTGTATAAAAATGAGAGAGAGAAAAAAACAACAACACAAACTAGCACCCATTTTACTCCCATGATCATAAATAAAAATGTACTAGTCTCAGTTAGAACATGGTAATTGATCTATTACTACATCAACAAGAAAGTATTAGCATGTTTAAGTAAAGTCATATCCTGACAATTATGACTGGAAAAAGTAGTCATTTATCATATGTTTGGCTTGTTTATCTTTCCTTGAGGTCATCAGTTTCATTTAAAAAAAATCAATTTTTATTAGCATCACAGTCATAAGTGCTCCCAGTTAACTCCTAACATGTTTTCCATTGTTAGGAAAACATGATGTAATAGTCCTGTAACATTTAGTATGTTAGTCCTTCATGGAATTTGTATTAGATTAATGTCCAAAATTAATTTAATCCTTTATGTTACTTATAAAGTGGTGGTTAGCCTAGACAAAAGGATTGAAAAAGTACAAATCACTCTCTGGCAACTATAAATCAGGGAATGTTAGCCATAAACAAAGAATCGTGTGTATGGAAATAAACAGCAAATGTATGTGCAGTATGTAGATTATTATTCCTGCAGCATCAATCATGAGCACAGAGCATTACTCAGCAAACATTAGAGTAAAAGGTATACAATACTATACAGGGATACCATATGTGTTAACATTAGGAGAAAAAAATAAGTGTCCTCTACTTCTTATCATCCACGAGGTATGAGAGACTTACTGTACATGAATTGTATCTGCTTGAGTGACTAGATAACTTGTGATTGAAATGGACAATTGGATCTGGCTGAGGTGCAGGTACAATCTGAATAACAACTTATTCTTGGGCATATTCAGTTGAGGGTAATGAATGGCCACCTGGGATGATATTGCTGAGAAGCATTCAGAGAGTCAAAACTGTATTAGTAATTATAGTGTACAGTAGGTATGCATGTGTTTCATTTGCAATGAATTAATACATGTGGCCAAGAGGTTTATTAAGATCTAAATATAGAACAGCAATACCTTTTTTCAAATGTATGCAACACTCCCGACCATCACTATTTTTACTATTTGGAAATATGCTAATATGCTAATATGCTAATATGAGTCCCGTGCAGTGTGCGGGGGCGGAGCCTGAGGTCTGGGGGACGAGAATAAGAGTGTGCATACTGAGCGTGCTCCGTAACTCGTGTACGCGTGTGAACCGAGCCAGTGGATGGTGCAGGTGTGCGTGCAGGAGTGCGTGGGCGCGCCTGGCGCTGAACAGAGGAATCGCCGAGGGGAGTGATCCCACGACGGCAGCAGGGGCGAGGAGCCGTGGAGGCCGGTAAGGCAGGATTGTTTTGTGTGTCCAGGGGCTCCCTGCGGGGAGGGAGTGCTCTGTGTGGGGAGCGAGGAGAACGCCGATTCCTGACAAATTCCTGGTAATAATAAAATTGGTATACTGTGACAGGGCCTTTCCATGGTTTAAAAGGCAACACACCAAAAGCCTAAACAACAATAAACATAACTGCGCAACGAATCGTGTGGTATAGTGTTAATATCAATAACAAAGTCTAGAAGAGGCTTAAACCAATAAAATAAGTGTTCACAATAAATATAGTGCACCAAGGTTAAGCACAAAACCAGTGATTATGAATATAAAAGATAACCTTATACAGTAAAGAACAAGTGTCTGCTGCTGTTCAAAGTAAATAGCTAAGCATCTTGGATGGCATGAAATAGAAAAAAGACAGTGCACAACACTCATAGCGTAAAATACAAATTATATTTTGACAATATTCAAAAAGTGGTGATGGATGCATACAGCAATTCCAATATTTAAAAACAGGGCATGTTTAGGGCCCATGTTACTACTGCAGCATCATAGTTACATAGTTACATAGTTACATAGTAGATGAGGTTGAAAAAAGACGTACGTCCATCAAGTTCAACCTATGCTAAATTTAAACAACAGATACTTTATCCTATATCTATACTTACTTATTGATCCAGAGGAAGGCAAACAAAAAAACCCAGAGTCATATCATCCAATGATATCTCATAAGGGGAAAATAAATTCTTTCCTGACTCCAAGAATTGGCAATCGGATTAATCCCTGGATCAACATCCTTCCCATGTATACTTATTTGGTATATACCTATATACCATTCCCATCTAAAAAGATGTCCAACCTTTTTTTGAACAAATCTATTGTATCTGCCATCACAGTCTCCATGAGTAATGAATTCCACATTTTAACTGCCCTTTCTGTAAAGAACCCTTTCCTTTGTTGCTGGTGAAATCTCCATTCCTCCAACCTTAAGGGATGTCCCTGAGTCCTTTGTACTGCCCGTGGGATGAACAGTTCTTTTGAAAGCTCCTTATACTGTCCCCGAATATATTTGTATATAGTTATCATATCCCCTCTTAGACGCCTCTTTTCTAATGTAAATAAATCTAATTTAGCTAGCCTCTCCTCATAAGTTAGATTGTCCATCCCCTTTATTAATTTGGTGGCTCTTCTCTGCACTCTCTCTATTTCCATAATGTCTTTTCTTAGGATTGGTGCCCAAAATTGTACTCCATATTCAAGGTGTACTCTTACTAATGCTTTCTAAAGGGGCATAATTATGTTTACTTCCCTTCCATCCATTGCCCGTTTGATGCAAGATAAGATCTTGTTTGCCTTTGCAGCTACTGCATGACTTTGGGCACTATTGCTAAACCTGCTGTCTATAAGCACTCCTAAATCCTTCTCCATCAAGGATTCCCCCAATATATCTCCATTTAATTTGTAAGTCACCTTTATATTCTTGCATCCCAAATGCATAACCTTACATTTATCTGTATTAAATAAGCAGCAGGTATCTGTATCAGCAGGTCATGGATCAGCAAGGCACCATTGACATCACTCAAATCCCATCTGGGTAAGGGAAGGTGTTCAGGTGTCCTGGCACCCGTCTCCGGTCTTGCTTCTATAGTCCCGGTCTTCTGCAGCTGTGGTGGTACTTTCCCCAAAGAGGGGAAGCTCCAGTGCTAATATTTATTACTGGAAGCCACTTACTATGGCTCTAGGGCTAGCAAACCCACAATGTCAGCTATTCTCTATGAGCACTAGATGCGGAAGCGCTGACGTCACTAGACCAGCGCCGATCAGTGAATGCTACAGTAGATCAAAGAGGTTTACCGTGAGCTCCGTTACGGTAATAAACAAAGTAAAGGGACATAGCCAAAGTTGCTCTGATGCAAAACGGTACTCCTACGCATTTCGTAGAACTCGTCTACTTCGTCAGGGACTACTTCCTCTTTGGGGAAAGTACCACCACAGCTGCAGAAGACCGAGACTATAATTTTTGCAACCAGTGCTGCTCTAGACCTTACCCTTCCTTTGTGCCACTCCCTCAATGCTGTCCACATGACTCCTGTACTTACCTGAGAACTCGTGAAGAACTCTGATGCCCCCAGCTGTCATCTGAGCAGATATCTCTTTAAGGACAAAAACAAACCCCACAGCAACTTGCACCAGTCTGATGGGAGAGGAGCAGACAAGAAAGTTATTGGTACTGTGTGGGTGTATCAGTGCAAGCCCATGATATATGTCTGTCAATATATATACCTCTGTAAAGACTTAAGGGTGTGCTACTGTAGGTCCATGCTAGTATGTACTGTATGACCTATATGTATTAATGCATGCCAATTTTGTAATATACATATTTTTATATTGTGATATGTACTGTATGTCCCTCTGCAGACCCGTGTACATATGTGTAAACAGATATAGTCAGATTTACTGTCCCCAGAGCTGCAGCATGAAAGACAAAATGCTACAGTTTCAGGGACAGTACAAGCGGCAACTGCCTGCGAGGATTTGTTCTTTCGAATGATAGTTATGAAACCACACACAGAGTGAGTTCCTGCTGCTGGGGGATGCTGCTCAGGCAGTAACGGTTCTCAGAGGTGCAACTTCTCCCCCTCTAAATCACATGTGACACCGCTCTGGCCAGCAACAACCTCTCTTCCCCTTGCAAGCTTCATCACTCCCCGACGTTACCATAGTTGTTGTAACGGTTATGCTCACCACAAACCTGGACCGGACCGCAGGGCTGAGGTGGGGATAGATATATACCGACCTTAGACCACGAAGCCTGATCCGGGTTGCGAATTCCGTGGTAAGACGTATCCGGGTCGGGACTGGAGAAGGCAGGGTAATTGGTAGATAAGCAAGGGTTAGGGCAGGTGGCACAGGAGCGGAGGTCGCGGTCATGAGCTGAGGTCCTCATCAGGAAATCAAGGTTGCAGTCACTTCAGCGTAGAGAGTGAAAAAGAACTAAGGTGCTAACTCTATGTAAGATGGGTGGGAGAACAAAGATGTATAATATTACCGTATTGGTAGAGGCCAAATGGTCCCCCAAATGTGGTGAAATCTGGAACGGATCTGCCAAATGCTCTACCCCTAAGAGGATCTACCCATGATCCGTGAAATAAAGACAGAAAACAGAAAAAGGGGGAGCAAAGGGACAAGTCAACAGCTACAATAGAAGGAACCACAATCTGTGTGAGAATGGTATAGTACAACACCTAGGTCAAACATAGACCTATCAGAGTAGAGGATGGGATAAAATAAACTATAAATACTACTTACACGGTCATGTGTAAGTACAGGCAAATAGAAATTTCTGTGAGGAAGTTCTGTGAAGAGAAGTCCTCTGTTCAGATGCACTGTAATACTTCAAGATTTCCCCATGGACTGCGCTGTCCCACTGGTGAAACCACACTTCCTCACAACTCCCCCGAATAATCATGAAGATAGATGGAGTGTTTTTCAGCATAAACATTTATTAGCACAATAGCAGCTAGTATACACTCACATGTAATAAATGTCCAGAGCATCTACGCTGCAGTCCGCCGGCACCCCCCGCAGTGTCAGAGCTCTCCTCCCGCGTCCGGTGGGAAGAAACTGCGCAGTTCAAACCAGGTGCTGGTGCAGGACTACGGAAGCTTCTCTGGGACAATTTTCTACACGATCAAGAGCAACGCGTTTCGCCGACTGCACGGCTTCATCAGTATTGAGCCTGACGTCTCTTCACAGAACTTCCTCACAGAACTTTCTATTTGCCTGTACTTACACGTGGCCATGTAAGTAGTATTTATAGTTTATTTTATCCCATACTCTACTCTGATAGGTCTATGTTTGACTTAGGTGTTGTACTGTACCATTCTCACACAGATTGTGGTTCCTTCTATTGTAGCTGTTGATTTGTCCCTTTGCTCCCCATTTTTCTGTTTTCTGGCTTCAGCGTAGAGAGCAGGAACTGGAACTACCGCTTCAGTGTAGAGAGACAGACATGAA
Organism: Ascaphus truei; assembly: GCF_040206685.1. Taxonomy (NCBI): domain Eukaryota; kingdom Metazoa; phylum Chordata; class Amphibia; order Anura; family Ascaphidae; genus Ascaphus; species Ascaphus truei. Next base: position 163,043,041 of record NC_134484.1, on the reverse strand, counting down.
CTACGCTGCTTCAGCGTAGAGAGCAGGAACTGGAACTGCACCGATTCAGCGCAGAGAGCAAGAAACAGGAACTGGGGATCCAGTGCTTCAGCACAGAACAGCACCCCCTAGCCAGCTACAGGTGAGAGTGGTGGAGGCCACTGGAAGGTCACGGGAAACAGGAACTGCAGACAGGACAAGAAACACAGAGGGCTTCAGTGTAACCGATTCAGCGTGGCAGAGTCTGCCAGAAACTAGGAGCTATGGCAAGAAGGCCAAGGCAGGCTAAACAGAGATGCTGTGGCAAGCACAGTTACTTGAGAAAGGCTATGTTCAGCAACTTCCTGGGGGAGGGGCAGGAGTTAAATAGAACAGGCAGCCAATGAGGCAGAGCTGCATAGGAGGCAGCAAGAAGCAGGCTGCAGTCTAATTGCAGGAGCAGGTGATACTTGATTGCAGGTTTTAGACAGGGGTTTGTCTGGAAACACTATAGCTCTGTAAGAATGAGTTCCAGCCAAACCCAGGTGCGGATTCCTTACATTGGTGTAGTATAAGAAAGATGGATGCACAACACCTCTATCATCCTAACATACTTCCCCAACATCCATTTCTCCTCCCCCTCTATCCATCAATTTCACCCCCTTCCTCCATCCAGCCCTCAGCTCCCCTCCTCCCTTAATCCATCTCTCAGCCCTCCTCCATCCATCAACCCTCCCCCCCCACATCTCCATACCTTTCTAGATCCGTCCTTAAGCTAAAAGCTCTTATTTGTGGAGTGGAGTTCAGCCACTCAGGGCCTCATGCAGTAAGCGTCGATTATGTGAAATCGGCAAGCTTACCGATTAGTCATGTTATTGGCGATTTTTCCTCTCCGTATGCAGTAAGTGCCGAATACATTCAAAATCAACCCGAAAACAAATCCGCCCACTCTCACGATGATTAGCCGATCACACACAGGTGTATTGGCGTGCGTGGCGGGGTGCTGTTAGGTTGCCCAATCACAAATCTTGCTGAATCAGGCGAAACAAGCATGTATTGGATAGCGCGCCATATTTAAAGGCAACGTGTACTGTTAATCATTCTCTGTGTTGTTGGGAGTGAGAGAGAGAGAGACGCACAGAGCTGGCTGATTGAAGATTTGCATATTGACTGAGAGACTTGTTGTGTATTGGGAGAGCTTTGTCCTTTGTTGTTTTGTTTACATCTTTGTCTTGTTTTATATGTGGAAGTGTTTCGTGTGATTGGCTGTACATTTATTGTCTGTTTTTTGTGAGTGCTGTAAGTATGCCCGCAAAGTGTGGGAAGAGTGATGCTGGTGGGAGTGGGAGTGCTACTCGTGCGAGTACGCGTCGGAGTGAACGTACTGTTCAGGGGAGTGATGTTGCTGGTGCACCGAGTGGTGTTGCTGGGAGTGGGAGTGCTGGTGCTGGGAGTGGGAGTGGTGTTGCTGGTTGTGGGAGTGCTGTTGCTGGGAGTGGGAGTGCTGTTGCTGGGAGTGGGAGTGCTGTTGCTGGGAGTGGGAGTGCTGTTGCTGGGAGTGGGAGTGCTGTTGCTGGGAGTGGGAGTGCTGTTGCTGGGAGTGGGAGTGCTGGTGCTAGGAGTGGGAGTGCTGGTGCTAGGAGTGGGAGTGCTGGTGCTGGGAGTGCTGCTGGTGGCGCAGTTGCTGATGGGGTGTCTAGTGGTGGCGTGCTTGCTGGTGGCCAGATTTTGGAGGCTCTTCCATTGGAAGAAGGAGAGTCCAGTCAGCACCAGCCAAGCTCTGACCTTAAACCTGCTCGGAAGAAACGTGTGGAGAAGCCACGTAATCCTCGCTTCAATGACCAGGAAAATACAGCTCTTGTCACTGGCATTCTGGAGCACTATGACAGTATATATGGACATTTACTAGGTAAGTGTACCTTTACATTTATTATTCAAATACATGTGATCCTAGGTCATCTGAGTTTTGTTCATATGCAAATATGGGTTCAGAATTTCTTTCTATGTTAATTAGTCTGGAAACACAGCTTTTTATCATGCCTTACAAGGACAACTAAACACAGGCGGTCAATTTGCCATAACTGCATACAATATGAATGCAACCTTGCTTACATGTATAGGTTTAGTAGTGAATGCTCATGTGCTTCACATATTACACATAAAACAGCATGTTTGCTATCTCTTGGAACAGCTAGCAGTGTAGGAAACTGGTGCTTCTATTATTATTAATTTACCTCATATATTTAATATGTTTTTCAAGGGCGGACAAGTTCATCAAGCAGAAAAGAAATGTGGGACACAATAGTCATTGGTGTCAATGCGTGTGGGAATCATGTGAGGGACAAGCGGAATTGTCACAAGAGATTTGATGATATTAGGTCAAAATTGAAAAAGAAAATACAACAGCAACGCGTGCATGCTACTGGCACTGGAGGTGTGCCGACAACACAACGTCTGATATTAACTCCATTGGAGGAGCTGCTTCGGGCAAAATTACTTCCCGTCGTCGTGGAAGGCTTACCTGGTGACCGTGATATTGGAATTTATCCCTCACAATTTCCACCAGGTGAGAAATATTACTGTACTAGGCGTGTCGTTGCTTACAGTTATTTTGCATATTTACACTGCTTTTTATACTGTCTTCACAATATAAGCATACCTGCATCTATATATGTATATGTCTGATTCTGTATATATATATATATCTCAAAATAGACATATATGTTGTAGTCCTACTAAAAGCAGTAACTAATATAGCACGTGCCATTGCGTGCTCATTTACATGTGAATTCCCAAAATGCATTGCTGCAGTGGAAGCAATTGATGGTGGGCGAAGATGGGGAACAACAGGGTAGTACACATGTGTAACACATGCTAATGAGAAATTATTACTAGCTACAGGTACAGAACATAAATATGTATAATATTATTGTGTATTTTATTTATTTTACTCCGACAAACATGACATTACTGCCTATTTTAAGCATGCATCAAATATATTGCATGCAACGGCCTACAAACATCACTTGCACTAACACATCTATAGTTGTTTATGAAAAGGTCCATTTTTGCTTTAACTCATATACAGACAGCATAATGAGGCACACGTATCATATGTTATGTCATTGTTTTCATAACTTAAAAACTGCACACGACTATTTAGCTCATCTACCATTGTGTTAAAGCAGCTGCAATTAATATCTCATCACAGCATACACTTCAACAGAGGGGGTGGGGTTCAGCACACACACAAATTACAGGCTCATTTTAGGGTCAACTTAGTTCACACCATTTTCACCTGTTTCAAGTAATTGAAAGGTGTGGCTGATTAGGCTTTTTGGGGAAGGGAATACCGTTATTACAACCTGACTAGCACAACTGAAGTTAATCACACTCATTTGAAAGCTTCACTTTAGCTACTAAATGCCCCAACAACTCATTACTTATCAAAGCGTACGTCACACATTAGTTCACTCATATTTATAGTTGAACTACTATCAACAACACATTATCACACACTGCATGTGTTGTCTTGTTGAGTGACAGCCACATTCAGGTGTGCCACATCTTCTATTAATGTACCACACATATCCTCTACCAAAAACAACACTTTTTGCAATATGACCACCTTCATGATAACCATTGTGAATGGTCATCTCATGATAGTTATGTACATTATGATACTGATATCACTACACAACATATGATTTTTATGTACAAATGTAATCTATTTATCCTCACGCATTACTGCAGAAACATAGTATGTTTTATGTTAGGGAACTCAAAAGTTCTAAGTACACAGGCATGTACATTGTTATTACAACTATTTATGTTCACTTTCACACACACATTTTGGGTTAAGGAAATGATGCTGTTAGGTACTCATAAATACAGAACATACAATAACTGTTTGTTCAATATTTACACATGTAAATGTAAAACTTATGTTATTGTTATATATAGTTGCCCCTGGAGGACATGTGTCACCTGAGACGGAACAAGTGTCTTCACCTGGGTCAGCCAGCTCAACACACCTAGAAGGTGAGTGTATCAGTTGGTGGCCATATAATATGTGCTCTTCTATATGTTATGTTGTCATGTTCATTATTTGTTTTGCACATGTTCTTTAAATAGGATTACTTAGTGTCAGTGAAAATGAAGTGTAAGGCAACATGTATTGTGTTAGTGATGTTAACTATCATGTAGGAGTTGTGAGTTTACAGCAAGTTTTCATTCACTCATATTCATACTGAGTCCAAACATTATTCTTAAGTCAAGGTAGTTTTTAATGTGAGGTTATAAAACGTATGGAAACATGATAGTTGTTACTTATGACACAGTAGAATTACATAGTAACACAGCAGAGATTAACATGCCATTTAATAATGTGTACATTTATTTGTAGAACATGATGATGAGGATTATGATGATGATGATGATGCCGCCATAGACACACAAATACAAGCAAGTGACCATGAAGAGGTTCCAATTGAAACTGTTTTACTGCCAAATCGTCCAGCAACTACCACATACGATGCAATTGTAGCTTCTGAGGGAAAAATTGTGGAAGCAGAAAATCGTCGCCATTCTGACCTGATGACAGTGCTGGAAAGGATGATTGCACTGCAGGAAGAAACAGTTTCACAATTGGCACATCTCCACAGAGTCTTCATTGAAGTGCCTAAACAGTTGCAAAAAATCAACACCTCATTCGAAGCATTAGTTGTTCAGCAAACCCAAGCTAATTACTTGAGAATGACTAATGTACCACAATTCAACTTGAACACCACACAGGCAGGATCTGTTCATGCTGGTCAGTTTTCACCACATGCTTCTGATCTTCATTCACCAGGTCCGAATGTTACCGGTCAAGTAGCAGACATTGCTGTGCAGGTTCCTGACGACATCCTACCGCTGCCATCTGTACAAAATCAGCAGCTGACACCTACAAAGGAGGCGACAAAAACAAAACACAAGCAGTTACTACTGACCAGTTTTTGGTCAAAAACAAAAAAAGACACACATGAAACAGACCAACCATCACTTGTGCAGTGTCTACCAACTTGCTCACATGTGTCAGTGGGCACAAGCCCTGTCGGTGAGTCACTGGCCACAAGCCCTGTCCGTGAACAGTCACTACCCACAAGCCCTGTAAGTGAGTCACTGCCCAAAAGCCCTGTCGGTGAACAGTCACTGCCCAAAAGCCCTGTAGGTGAGTCACTGGCCAAAAGCCCTGTAGGTGAGTCACTGCCCAAAAGCCCTGTAGGTGAGTCACTGGCCACAAGCCCTGCCCGTGAAGTGCCAGAGGCCACTCAAAGTGGCTCTGTTGTGGCTAAAGTTGTTGCCAAACGAAAAAGGAAAATTCAAGAGACAACAAGCAGGCCTGTTACTCGCTCTCAAAAGGAACAAAAAAAATTAATTTTATAATTCACTAAATATGTCTTTGGCCTTGTTTTGTTGACTTCAGATTATCTAATTAATATTGTATGTATGCTGAAGACTGTGTTGTTTCCAAACTTTCAAGTATGTTCTTGTACACGTGAAGTTTTGGAAATGTTAACAGTCGTAATTAATGAATAGTGTTATAAATATTTATGTATTAATCGTCTGTTCAGTAATGGTCCACCAGGAGCCAGTTGCTAAGTTTAGAGAAGCTGCCATTGACTTTGCAGCAAAACATTGCATTTGGGTGTGTTACTTGATATAATCATTACATGTGCATATTATTCACATGCAATTATAAAAGCACCTATTTAACTGCAAACATCTTTCTTGTACGTGTACAGCAGGATTATGTGTAAAATATTACTTACCTTTGCCTTGCTTGGGCATTGTAATGTTGTCCTTTAATCATTTATGTGTTCTTGTTTGAACAACATCTCTGAATGTATACTAATATATATATGTAGTATGTATGGATATATGCACACACACACACACACACAGTGTGTGTGTGTGTGTATGTATATATAGTACTATCTAAACTGGTATAGATGTATTTACAAAAAACATACACTTCATGCTTCCTTGTGAAAACACAGTATTTTAATAATACAGGCCTACTGTTTGAGAACTATACTAAGTGTGAGCCTCTAACAGTATTGGGCGCAAACAAATGTTTATTACTTAATTCACTCATGTTTATCACCATTTAAATAGGTTTCATACAAGGCCTACTTACTGCCATCAATATGTTGTGTGTACTCCTGCAATATAAAAAAAAAAAAAAATATATATATATATATATATATACACACACACACACAATATACATATAGTACAATATACACTTTATATATAGATATTTATGAGAGAGATATATTTATATATATATAGATACACACGTATTTAAACTCATGCAGACAGGGAGTTAACCAGACTTTCAAATACACACAGAAATGTATGCGGGAAAAAAACATTTCATTTTGCAGGTGTGTGTATTTACTGATATGGCTGTCTAACCACTATTTTCACACAGTGCTCTTTGTTATTTTTCAAGAAAACTCAATGTTACTGAATTAAAAGTGTAGGAATGTTTTCAGAAACGAGATAAAAAAAGGATACATGTTTGTCCCACAAGCGGCTATCAGAAACCACAAATGTTCAACCAATTAAAACTACACATCCAATTGGCTTTTGAAATAAGGAGTAACAGTTTATACTTTTGTTGACCTTGAAAAGGAAACACAGCAATTTGTTAGCCATTGAGCAGTTTCATTTTTATGAGCAAAGAACAGATACCTGCACACATCTTTTGTGCTAATCTGCAATGGCTGATGAATTAGTTAAAAATATGAATCCGCATTTAGGGTATAAATACATGGTATCAGAAGCTATTTTGACAACTTGCGGACACAAAGCGAGCACACGCCAAATCTATGATTTGATTCGAGCAAAATATCCTTATTACCAAGACCGTGGGCATGCGCGCAATTTTAATTCCTCAGTAAGATTCACTTTATCAACTAATGACTGTTTTGAACGTGTGCAGGATAAGCTAGAAGACAACTATGGTTTCTGGAAGATTGCCAAGGAAAAACATTTCACCGTGAAAGAGGGCACATATATTGTGCTTAAAGGCATATTTATTTCTAATGCCAATAGCAATGGATCCGCTACTACTGTTCCGTGTGAATCGATACCTGCTGCAATATCTGCACCCTCCATTCCTGAAAGCCACATTGTACAAGAACATAACTACTATGATTATGTAGCAAGCCTTTCAGCTGAAAATGCATTGGAATGGGTACCCGAAGAAATGAACCTACCTCCCGACCAATTGTTTGAAGAAAGCAGTGGCGATTCCTATGAGCGCTTCATGGAGGAGATGTGTGTCATACTGGATTCAGCGGTTGGGTCAAGCGTGGATGAAAATGCCTTGCATTTCTGGAGCGACCAGTTGCAGCCAGACGAAGAGTTAATTCTAGAAGAATGGTAAATATAACAACCGTTATGCGTTGACTCTGCGTTTAAATGTTTTTTTTTTTTGTAACCACCATTTTCCCTTTCAATGCGTGGATACAGCGTAACATTGCAGACTGCATAACATGTAGCGATCACAAAGAAATTGTTTCCGAATACAATATAGTATAACCTGAAAGAGTAGTACACATTGCTGACGGAATAAATATACGTACTTTCCTATCCCTTTAAACATATTAGCAACATTTTACCATAACTCTAACACATACCTGTTTTGTTATCATGCAACATCTACAACATTTAAAAGCGGGTCCACCACGTATGACGTGAGACCCTTGTCATGGGCCAAGGCGTCCTTAAAAAGGATTACGGATGTAAGTCCCGCCCCCAAGCGACGTGCGCGCCTCAAAGCCTATTGGCTGACATGTTTTGTTATAGTAACGGTAACTGCAGTGTGTCATGCGTGCGGCTCACTGTTTGTAGGCGTCAACTGGGCGCTAGCCGAATGTTAATTGAGTGGGAGGAGTGTTAGCGTGCGTTTCACGCTGGCTTAACATGACGTCACACGTATTGCATTTGCGCATTGTGTTATCGGCCGTCCTTTCTGTCCAAACACGTCTGTTTAAAAAGAATACAGATGTACTAGTTTAGAACGAATGTAGTTTCATCTTCATTGTATTTGAAATAAAGATTTTCTGTTTACTGGTATTTTCAACATGTATTGAACGCACAACGTACGCTTTGTTTTGCGCATGCGCTAACAGTTAGTGGAGCCAAGCGTGAAGTGCGTGCGCACACTAAGATGTGCGCGCACATTTTTTAGTATACAGGCAACGTTCACTTCATATACATAGTTATGCCTGCTACAAATGTAAAGAAAAATTACATACTGATGTACACTTGTAGTTCTAACATATAAGTGAGTGACGTGTGTATGTACATAATCATATAGAGCTGTGTAACGCGTTGTCACGGATACATATATAGTAAGGTGCCATATTTGACCATCATGTGTTTGCTGTATTTCAGAGATGTCGGGGAAGATACAATCGGATCAATGTATGATTTCAGAAGAGTCTACCTTTATATGAGATGATTGTGAGGAGGAGCCACCGACTACTATACTACATATGGAACTAATTTTATATTGCTTGCAGCGCTTATTAACAAACAATTAAAAATGTGATACCCGTATGCCTATATTGCATAAGCACTTAATTAACATAATGATGTTGCAAAAGAGTGCCTCATGAATTTTTATTGAGTGTTCTTTAATGACTACTATCATTTTATGGCATGGTGTGTTTTATATATAACAACCATTCCCACTCTGCTAACACATTTGTGTATTCTATTGTGTAATGGAACGTATGACTGTCGAAACTATGTAACAATAATAATAATAATAATTATAATATGAGCATGTTCATATATAACGCTGCTAGTTGTACACAGCGCTTTACAGACACATTTTTCAGGCTGAGGTCCCTGGCCCGTGGAACTTACAATTTATTTTTTGCCGCCTGAGGCACAGGGAGATAAAGTGACTTGCCCAAGGTCACAAGGAGCCGACACCGGGAATTGAACCAGACTCCCCTGCTTCAAACTCTCAGTGCCAGTGTGTGTCTTTACTCACTGAGCCACTCCTTCTCCCAATGTAAAGGACACTTACAACCAACTAGCCATTTATTGTTAAAAATCTCTTGTTACATGGGTATGTTGATAAAATGGTTTGGGACTGTAGCAAATAATGTTATTGGCCAGATGTTGTGGTCCCCTACAATGCATGATGTTCTGAATATTACATCAACATCATGTAATGAAGTACGTTTCTGTGTATATTTCATTAACCTAACTAACTATAGTTTACTGTGTTTATTAAACGTTCTAAAAATAAATAGTATAGTCAATATGATGATATAAGCTACCATAATAAAGCTGCTGTTATCATTTGTCGGTGTTATACATGGATCCTACACAAATTGATACAGACACAAACAGTTGTCTTAAAAAGTGTGTCTATGCTAATGTGCACGTGATTGACGTTACAATTGTGAGAATACTTGATAATTATCATCATGATAATGATGAAGTGACGTGATTTATATTCCAAAAATATTACCAACATTGTCATATTGGTAAATTAGAAATGCTAAATGACAGTAACATTTGCGACAAAATTGTCTTTTCTGTTAACAGTTTTACACTTGGTACATGTAGGACACATCCACACACGTGTGACTTATACATACACATGTCACAAATTTAAATTAATGTTGACTATTAATTCCTAGCATTAAAAAACACCTACATTGCTAAATATAAGATGTAGTACGCATTGTTGTGATTACAGGCATTCATGCATGGAGTGTTATGATCAGTCAATTTCATCCGTGATGAATGAGCTCCCGTACGTAAACAAATAAGTACAGTTATCCCCTTGTCTCCAAACACCTCTATATTACATTAATGGAATTTATAAGGAAACATACATAAAATGTGATGAAATGGGAGTAATCATTTTCTAATACAATGCACATGAAAGCTCAAGAGTAGCTAAATGCATATACATGATACAGAAAGTACATATATGTTACATTTGTGTTTAAACCAATATGTTGGGTTTTGACTTCAAATAATTATAGGAAGATTGATGTAGGCACATCTTATGAGAGATGTCAGCAAATATACATACCATGATCAGTCATACTGGAGATATACCTATAATGCAAAGGAACAATATATAACTTGCAAACATTGACATGCCATCTTCAGTACCGTAAACAACACAGCAAAGTGTGTATTTGGTGTTAAATGTGCAACACCATGTATATTTAATCACATTCCAAATGTAAATCAGCCTGGTGTACACATCATATGGATGTACATGTTACACTGCACCAATAACATTGTATGTAAGCATACTAGAAGCATGAATGAGTATGGGCATAATATGTGTATTGTGTTAGCATAAGGAACAACACAATGCTAAAATATTAGTGCTTTGTTACCCCAGTTGTATTCACATACACACAACTAAAGTACAATTGAAGAGGGATTATATAACCTGTGCAACAATAACATACCGGTGCCACATCCCTTTGTGCACACAGCAGAGAAAAGAAAGGTGTGCAACCCATATTCATCTGTGTCCTACCAGAAGGGTATATAAAAAAACATTATTGTTAAGATAACATAATGTAACTATAAAAGTAGAACTTGGAACATATATGTTTTTACTTACAAGAAAAAAATGAATTGATGAGATTCTGGCGTGTCTGGCCACCACTGGCTGTTTGTTCATTTTCAGCAGCTACATGGGTGGGATGCTCGTCTACCAAAGGCTCAGCTAGGTCTGATTGTACATTGTGCCTGAGTACAACATTGTGCAAAATGCAACAGGCAAGGATAATATCAGACACTTTTTGAGGCTTGTATAGAAGAGCCCCACCAGTTCTGTCCAGACACCTAAATCTGGTCTTGAGTAGGCCAAATGTCCTCTCTATAACAGATCTTGTAGATATATGGGCTGCATTGTACCTCTCCTCTGCTTCAGTTTGAGGGTTTAGCACCGGAGTCAAGAGCCACGGCCTAATTCCGTATCCTGAGTCACCTATAATGAATGGAGCACACATAAGCTGACATTAGTGATGAAATTGTACAATGCCAACATTCCTAAATAAAAATGTGTTTTGTGTTAGAACATGTAAATGTGTACTCACCCAGCAGCCAACCATGTTCAAAATGTCCCTCTTCGAACGCATGGAAGACTGAAGAGTTCCTCAGGATAGAGGAATCGTGACTGGAACCAGGGAATTTGGGTACCACATGCATTATCCTCATCGTCGCATCACATACCACCTGTACATTGAGTGAATGGTAGTGCTTACGATTGCGGTACACATGCTCACTCTGACTAGGTGCAATCAAAGCAACATGTGTGCAATCGATTGCACCCAGCACACATGGTATCCCTGCTATATTATAAAAGCCAGTCCTGACTTCCAGCCACTCTGTCGCCTCTGAAGGAAAATGAATATAATTCCTAGCGCGTCTATTGAGTGCATAGAGAAACTGGGTCAAGGCCCACGAGAATGTAGATTGCGAGACCCCGCCCACTATGCCCACAGTTGTCTGGTATGACGCGGAAGCAAGATAATGTAATGAGCACAGCATTTTAACAAGCCCAGGGACTGCACGACCTCTGGCTGTGAAAAAATCTAAATCTCCCCTTATCTCCTCATAAAGAGATAAGATTGCTGCTGAACTCAAACGATAGCGACTTACAATCTCCTCCTCTCTCATCCCATCTAACAGGGTTCTCTCCCTGTACACACGCGGACGAGGCACAACTTGTCTCCTCTGTCTTCTCCTCTGATCTCCTGTCCCTCTACCTGTCCCTCGGCCTGTCCCTCTCCCTGTCCCTGTCGTATCCGCGTGACTGTCCCTGTCACTGTCCCTCGGTGTGTCCCTCCCTTGCCCTATATCATTCTCTTGATCATCAAGCATGTCATAGAAAAGAATGTTCCTCCGTCTCCTAAACAATCGCAACATTTTGAAATGAGTAGCTGTGAATGAGCAGGTAATGGGCGTCCTTTAAATAGGTATGTGATGATGTCAGGTGACATAGTAAAATGCAAGGTGTTACATTAACATAATAAAGTACTTCTGTGGCAAGCTGTGTGCAGTTGTTGTTATAAGTATTTGTTGTGTGTATTCTGCAGGGAATGATGATATTTGCCAATGATGTGACGTGAAGCTTTGTACAAAGATTGCTTGAAAATAAATAGTGTAATGTGCAATGCATGTAACACTTGTGAACGCAACAGTCAGTCATGTAATTAGACAAAAAGGCTGAGATTGACGTGGGAAAAGTTTGGTGTAACATGTGTAATTAGCCATGTTATTGTCACATGTTGACAACAATGAATAGTCGTGTGCATATGCATGCATTTCTGTAATGAGGATAGTTGCTATAGAATGAGTTTACAAGGTGTCCCAATGATGAATTACTGTACATGTGTGTATAAGTTAGGTTGAAGTGCTTGTAATGCTACGGTTACAATGTAAACATGCAATGTGATTGAGCGTCCAATAAGTGACGTCATGAAAATAGGGAGGACCCAAAACTATATGTAAACATGAGAATACAGATGTACATGAACGTTTAAAGATGCGTGACACATTACAAGCATTGTGTAATGTAAAGGAAGATGAATATACGGTGTATGTGTGACATGTGTGACATGTGTAACATCATGTAAATAATTGTCGCTCAGTTCAATAAAATGTGTGATATGATGTGAGGTTCTCCTTTAAGAGTTGAGTATAGTATTTTCCCTTGACACATCATCACATGATGAGTAATGTGACCCGCAAATGCTGAAAACATGTAAAAGTAGAATGTTATGCAAATAATACACGTCAGCTGTGACACAATGCAGGCAATGCCCCCACACTGTAATGCAAATGACGTTTGTATTGTGAGCAATGAAACGTAAACAGTACTATACTGTTATACGTCCCCGCTCCATTGACTCCATTGATGTACAGAAGTTTTTTTTTTTCTAAGTGCCGTTCCGGCAGCCTTAGCGATCGTTCTCCCCTCCAAACTGCCAACTTTAGTTGGCGGGAGAAATTGGCCATAACATCTCAATTTCGTAGTGCCGATCAGCCCCGATAAGCTGATTTTTTTTGTTGAATCCAGCCGATTTAAAAAAGTGGCGATCAGTGGCGAAAACAGGCTTATCGGCAGCCGACTGGCCATAACAAAATTATCGGCTCCGAAACCTGGCGAAATCAAGCACTTATCGGCGCTTACTGAATCTCAAACCCAATTTTGGCTATAAAATGGCGATAATTCCCTTATCAACGCTTACTGCATGAGGCCCTCAGTCCAGTCCAGTCTGACGGACAACACTGGAAGATGTAATTAACTTCCGGTATGGACCGCAGGGGTGGGCTCCACCCCTGACCTCCTCTGCCACATTCATTGTCCTCTGCAATTCTGCTGCAGTCTCTATCCCCCACCTTCTGCCACCGCCTCCTTCTCCCATGTCACTGCTGGTCAGACCTGAAAATATGGGAAAATTAAGCATCATGACAGACTTTCAGGAACAACAGGACAATGAAATTAATAGAGAGACAGTCCATATATACAAGACCTCTGGCACCCTTACCCCAGCATTGTGAACATTAAGTTTGACTACATCTGTATATATGTGTAGCCGGGTCCCCTCCTACCTCCTGTTCCAGAGAGGTGGACGGCTGTGGGGTGTCGGAGCACCGGAGTTCCGCAGCGGACCGGCGGCACCAACTTAAGTATCGCGCATGTGCAGAAAGTGCCGTGCGCATGCGCATTGAAGTTAGTTGCAGTGGCAATCTTAGGAGATGGCTCTGCATGGGACTACATTTCCCAGAATCCTTAGGGAACATGCAGGGAAGGAGGAGATGGGGTTTTGGCGTGAACAAAGGAGTGCGCGAATCGGAAGGAGGACGGCAAGGGAAGAGGACGTGTTCAGGGTGCCAGTAGCCCTTGAACTAGGCTAGATGTCCAACGCAGGCCCCAGCTAAGCCCCTGAGCCCTGTTAGATTGTGTTTGTGCTGTAGGGAAGGCCCCAGATAGGGAAACTTCCCCTTAGTACACAGCGGTAGTACTGTAGCGGTGACTGGACGGCTACATGGTGATCTGCGGCCTGTAGTCTGTGACCAGACCATAGGCCACACAATAGAATAATGATGAGGCACTCCAGATGGAGCTCACCCCACACAGTGGATTGGATAAGCCAAGAGGGGGATTTGCAGGCCCCACGTCATGGGACCTAACTGATCCTTTGCCTGACAGTGACACCTGGGTACAGGAGTGCCCAGGGAGGTATTCCAAGTGCACCAACGAGACACACAGGGGTAGCGCTACTCCACATACACTTTGGGGTGGACTGTCTTATGGACACCAGGTGTTTAGGTGCCTAGGGTGCCTTCAGTTCTTTGGGGGAACCACGCCAGGTGTGGGTATATTGTGGGGGAGTTATTGTATTGTGTTGATATGTGCATACTGTTTGTTAATAAATCAGTTATATATACCTGTGTGTATATTTTTCGTTGTAATTGTTTCCTGTGAGGGGTTATTCCACTGCGCTGGGATCCCTCCCAGGTGAGGCACTGTACCAAGGAGGAAAGATACAGGAAAATAAAGTGTTAATTAGAGGTGTAAATTAGAGGCGTAACAATATTAGCATATGACTAAAATGACAACCTTTTCTACTCCATAATACACCAACACATTTTCTAATGTCATCCTCCCATATTACTTTTGGTCATCATGTTGGTCTTTTATAATACCTTGTAATCCAGTTGAGTACCATCTTTGTCCAATGATGACTATTTTTATTGTGCGATTTCCGCCCCACTACCAATTTAATTTTGTTACCCATGTGATGATGCCACTGACTTCTTGTTTGCTTTCGAGCAGATTCATTCTATGTGATATCTTTTTGGATAATATCATACATCACTCCATATTTCATTGAGTTGTCTGAAGATTCAGAATTATCTTAGTAGTTACTTTCTACATTTTACACTCATGTGAGCACAGACAGAATACACTGGTCCAGTACTTTCCTCTTAAAGTACAGTGGAAGGTTGTCTTGTTTCTTACAAATGCACTTCATCCCATCTTCATACTCCTATTGACTAATTTGAAAAGTCCCTATCCATTGATACTTGCTGCCCAAGGTAGACGTTGCTTTCTACTTCTTCTATTTCCATTCCATTTATTTCAATATTTGTAGAGTTGACATGTTTGATGAACATCACTTTGATTTTGCTGAGATTCATATGCAAATTACAATTTTTTGCTAATATTTGCACCGCCAAAAAATATTAGTTTGCACGGTTTTTGTTAAAAAAAACCACATATATAGGAAGAGATTTTAGTGAACACTGGCAGAATTGCATATATTCAAACACAATTTTAAAGGCTTTTCTTTAGAGATTTAGCAAGATTTACTTTTCTTGTGGCCATGGGAAAAAATGCAGAAAACCCGGATCCAATCGTGGCCCGATCATGGCCCTTCCATGCAGCATTAATCTTTCACTTAATGGGCCATCAACAGGGGAAAGAAACAAATTCTCAGCTTCTAGATGAGCTACGCAGGCGTCTCTCCATTTGCAGCATCTCCCGCAGCACTGAAAATAAGATGCAGGGATGTATTTCCTTGCCAAACCTCTGGATAGCATATATGGCATTATATGGGTCTCTACATTATTACACAGTGCTACGTGTCCTGACCAGACCCTTGATGATATAGATGACCAGATATGGCCATATAGCCTCATGACGTAGAGATGGGCATCTACGTCATCCAGTGGGTTTGTTCAGCCCTGCATCTCTTAACTTCAGCGCTGCAGAGACACACTGCAGATGGAGGGACGGCTGCAGACATGGACACAGGAGGCTCATCTAAAGGTTATTACCCCCATCAGGTGGCACAAAATGACTAACGCTGAGGTGTCCCATTCAGAATCATGACATCCCCAACATGACGTCAAACGGCATCTCCTTGACATGGCAACGCATCACGCATTGTGACACTGGTTGAGGCATATGTGAGGACTCCCTTTCTATACTAGCAGCATGCCAAACGTTCCCTGCAGAGCTGAATTGCAGAGTATTGAAGGGCTAACTGAGCTGTAATAAAGTCAATGTGCCTTCCGGATCTTACATATGGACTTCACGTCATCACACTCTGTAAGGTGGTGTGATGCGCACATAAGGATTCACTCTGACAGGAGAGGTGGTTCATTTCTCCCTCCATAGTCGGAGCTACTGTACATCTGAAAACCTTCACGAGATGCCAGAGCTGGATCGGAGTGTATGTGCCTCCAGAACTTTCATCATGGACATCTGATTTATTCACTGTATGGTCAGTTAACATGATACATTTCCTTCACCTGACTACAGCCTAATTATACAGCAGAGTATTGAAATAGAGCTTCGTTTTCTACTATAGTGGGATTGCACCACCCTGTTCTGTGTCACTGATACATCTATTTATGCCTGATTTTTGTCTTCGATAATGTGAGTTTTAATAAAATTGTTATTTTTACATTTACGCACTATGGAATATTTTGTGATACCATCACTGTCTCTAGGTGCTGGAATAGGGCAGCTATGTGACTTTCTAGCATACAGAGAGTTAGCTCCCCTAGAGAAGCCAGCAGCAGCTGCAAACTAATTGAGCAGGCTGAACTGCTGACTGAACAAGGAAGTGTTTAAGGCAGACACAGAGCTGCCATGCTGAGAGACACAGCTGTTCCCAGAGAAGGGGGGCAGAGAAGAGATCTACCCAGCTGTAGAAGCTGGCACAGCCCCAAGGCCCACTGGACGGTGGTTGCAGAGCCTGCTGGGACTGCCTGTGTTGTTAATCCCAGGAAGAAGGAAGGACGCGAGACTGTGCTGCAGCGAGAATGTCCTTTCCTTAACATTCGACACAGAGGAGAGATTCTCTGAGCTCTTGTGGGTCTGAGCTCCCCTAGGAAGGAAGGACGCAAGACCATGCTGAAGCGGGGATGTCCTGTCTTTAACATTGGACATACAGAGGAGAGATTCTCTGAGCTCTCATGGGGTCGGGCTCCCCTAGGAACAAAGGATTTGAGACCATGCTGAAGCAAGGACATCTGCTCCAAACCCTAAAGAAACAGATAAGCGAAACACTTTATTGCTATGTTCAGAGACTATATATGTTCAGCTTTAATAGTACCTGTTTGGGGTGGTAACCAGCTTAGCTGCCCATCCAGTTAGTAAGGGTTGAAGCTAATTGTGTAGTTCGTCTCCTAAGAGGAGTAGGAGTTTATTTTATTATTTCGTTTTGACTTAAAGGAACAGTGGGCCTGTTAGATTATTAGTTAGCCCTGTAAATAAACCCCATATAGGACCTCCAAGGTAGTATATTCTGAAATATTACTAGAGCTATGCGCTACCCAAAGTAGACAGTCAGAGATTAGGGAGGTTAATGCATGGCTAAGAAAGTGGTGTAGGAAGGAGGGTTTTGGTGTTTTAGAGCCCTGGGACTCCTTTTCTGAGAGGTGCAATCTTTATGGTAGGGATAGATTGCATCTCAATCAAGAAGGATCTTTTATGCTAGGGGGAGAATGTTAAAAATGTTGGAGGAGATTTTAAACTAGGATGGAGAGGGGAAGGACAAGAAAGAGATAACGAACTAAATAGAATAGATAGGGCTGGGGAAATAGGAAAGGGTCATGAAGGTGAAATGGGGGAAAGTAGGAGTTTGGCAAACAGGGAGAAACCCATATTAAATACAGATAATACTAGAAAATATATAAAGACTAAATCCAATTGGAGTAGAAAAGCAGGAGCAGATATAATAGAAGTACAGACTGAAAAAAAAAATTTCAATGCATGCTTGCTACAGTACTATAATGCAAGAAGCCTGGCAGATCAAATGGATGAGCTTGAATTAATAGGTACAAGTGAGATCATAGGCTTTACTGAAACATGGTGGTATGAAGCTCATGGCTAGGTAGTTAATTTCGAGGGTTATTTCCTTTTTCGGAGGGATTGAGCAAATAGAAAAGGAGGTGGAGTATGATTACTGTCCCGGCCAAGCTTATTCTAAAGCTTGCCGGGTGCATAGCGGGCTAACCGCAGGGATGCTCTCCATTTAAAACGGAGTTTCCCGCGCGGCGGCCGCTTCAATAGATAAGCGCTAATAGCGCTCACTATTGAAAGCGCCTGAGGCGCGGGAAAACCGGCCAAAAACGGCCGAAGATAAGCGCCGTGTTTTTAAACTGCGGCGGCAGCCGCATTAGTTTTAAACCGACCGCCACTGTATGTGTTAAACCGGATCTTAAACTTATTATAAGGGAAGATGTTTATTAGGGGAATGATGAAAATGTAGAGACCTTGTGGATAGAAATTAGCAGTGGAGGTAAAATTACAAAGAACATTTTTGTAGGGATATGGTTTTTGTGGGTGCTTAAAGACAATTATATGATACAAATTATTTGAGGAACCAACCAGGAAAGGGGCAATACTGGATTTTGTAATATCAAATAATATATAAGTAATAACAAATATTCAATTACGGGAACATTTGGGTAACAGTGATCATAACATGGTCTCATTTGAAATAAATTATCCAAAAACATATTACTTGGGTTCAGCAAAGTCTTTAAACTTTAGAAAGGCAGATTTTAATAAACTGAGGTCTAATCTACAAGAAATATAATGGGATTATGTTTTTTGCAGGGAAAAATGTGGAAGATAAATGCTCAGTCTTTAAAACATTATTAGAAAAGCACACTTATCAGTGTTTACCCTTGGGTAATAAATATTAAAGAAACAAGTCTAAACCAATGTGGCTAAATAACCAGGTATGGGTGAAAAGGGAAAAGAAGAGGCAGACATTTAGATTCTAAAAGTCAGAAGGGACGGAGGCGTAATATCAGAATTATAAGAAATGTAACAAAAGTTGCAAACTGCAATCAAATTAGCAAAAATGGATAAGGAAAAAAGGATTCCAATACATAGTAAAATCAACCCTAAAAAGTTTTTACGTACCTTAATAACAAACCAAAAAAATAGAAAATAAAATATAAGGCAATTTCAGTGTGAGATGGGCTGGGAAATTTTTGGAGATAAGAAAAAAGCAGAGTTATTAAACAAATTATTTGTCTCTGTATTTACCAGGGAAGAATCAATTGCAATAGTAGTGCTGCAGGAGAACGCCTCAAGCAATGTATTAACAAACAATTGGTTAACCAAGGAAGAAGTTCATAGACAGGTTGCTAAAATTAAAGTAAATAAGGCACCTGGCCCTGGTAGCATACATCCAAGTATTCTTAAAGCTGCAGGTCAAGCTGTCGTTTAAAGAAAAAAACATTTTGTATTCAATATGTGCATCAATACAATCTACACACTGACAAGTGATTAGCTAAGTTGCTGATCAATCTGTTCTCCTGTAATCGATCGCTGAAATTTGGCTGGGGGTTCACTGAATGCATCTTGGGTAATCTTCTGCTGCACCGACAGCCAAAGTTCTGTGAGGAAGATCATGTGACCAGACAGACACTAGATTCAATTGGTTCACTGCTAGAGCGGGGGAGGGTTCAAAAAGGTGATGCTATTTCAGAAGGGGTTGTGACTTTGTATATGGTTACTATATGAAAAAAAAGCCTGTTACATTAGAATACATTAAAAATTTCTTTTTTTTATGTTACAAGTATTTTGTCATGGTACACATCTAATTTGCAAAAAAAAAACAAAAAAAACACCTGTAGGATATTGCTTGAACTGCAGCTTTAAAGAGTTAAGTTCAGTAATAGCTAAACCATTACATTTAATATTCAATGACTCCATTTCCATAGGCTCAGTACCACAAGATTGACATAAAGCAGATGTGGTGTCAATAGTTAAAAAGGGAGATAGATCACAACTGGGAATTACAGACCTGTAAGCCTGACATCAATAGTGGGGAAGCTACTTGAAGGTTTAGTTCGGGATAATATTTAGGAATACCTCATGAAAAACAAATTTATTAGTAATAGTCAACATGTATTTATGAATAGGTCATTCCAAACTAACCATATTAGATTCTATGAGGAGGTAAGAAGGAATTTAGACCAGGTAATGAAGTTGATTTTACAAATGCTTTTGATTCGGTTCCACAAGAGGTTAGAACAAAATAAAGCAAATTGGACTTGGTAACGATATTTGCAACTGGATTGAAAGCTGATTGAAGGATAGACAACAGAGAGTTGTTGTAAGGATCCATGATCAGTGGCGCCCTCAGCTCGGTGTCCGCCTACCCCAAATCGTGATCGGGTGCTCCATTTCCTCCTCCCGTGACACGTCCCGCAGTGCCACTGGTGCCGGCCGTCAGCCTCGGGTAGCACGCGGACCCTGCGCTGGAGGAAATACTGTCTCCACTGGTCCCACCTCCAGGCTACGTCCTCGCGGTGACATCACTGGCGTGCAGCACGCATACACTATGCATGGATGGTGCGCGCACGCGCCGAAACATGTCCTGGCTTCTGTTCACTACTGCACAGCTGCTGCTGCCTCCTACTGTGCCTATCAAAGCGAGGTATATTGGTGAGCCCTTCCTTGCAGCCTTTCTCTTGGCCCAGGGCACTATATATGCTCAGACAGACCCTTAGCAAGATGGGTGAGCATAAGACTTCCTTCAGTGCGAAGTGCTTACTGCAATTCCTCCTCCATGTCTTGTACCTGTGTCTACTGTTCCTAGCTCTGTCTTGTCTGACCTTGGCTTTTTCTGGACTCCGTACCTCTTTATTCCTGACCACGATATTCCAATGACGATCCGCACCTCTCCAACCCCGACCACGGCAAAGTACCTTCTACCACTCTGACCTCTATAACCTCGACCCGGCTACCATTACCAATCTACACTCCGGACGCGCTCTCGCTGCTGGAAGTTTGTGTTTTTGTCAATCCCCACCTTGGCTCCACGGTCACATCCTGTTTGTGGTGAGCACTCCGTTACAGTATGTAATAAATGAAAAAAATGTGCAAATGCACATGCACCTAAGTACAATTGGGGTGCGCTAGGTGTGACCACAAGCTACTGCATATAGGTATAAATAGTGACTTGGGGGTGTGGATATTAGACCAATAGTGTCCTCCAGACTACAGAGTCACAAATTCAACAACATTATATATAACCAAGGAATAGAATACTAAAACATCATTATTCATATAACCTAAACAACAATAAATTGCATAAAAAAAGTTGTAATAAATGGAACTTTTAAGGTGGGGCTAAAGTTGTGAGTGGATTACCTCGAGGATCAGTACTTTAACCCCTGCTTTTTAACTTGTTTATTAATGACCTTGAGGTTGGCATATAGAGCAAAGTCTCCATCTTTGCTAATGACACTAAGGGGCCTATGCAGTAAGCGTTCATAAGCTACTTATCACCCACTTATCGCCCAAAATGCCTACTGCTATTCAGTAAGCGGTGATAAGTGGGTGATAAAAGACTGAGGGCCTCATTCAGAAAGCCTCGATAAGGCCCTTATCGAGCACTTATCTACCAAAATGGCTATTCGTATTCAGTAAGCCTCGATAAGTGCTCGATAACGGCCTGTATCGACGCAAAATTTTATGATCCAAAGAAAATCGCCAATTGAGCGGCGATAAGCCGCTTATCGAACATTTTCAGACGGATCATAAACTTGCGCGATTTAGATACCCGCGAGTCGGCTGTCGCGGCCTATCGCAGTCCTAAAAGGAGTTCTTCTCCCCAAATCCAATACACCACAAAATTTAGGTAGATTGGTGGGGAGATGCCTCGATGAGCTGCGATGTGTCGGGACTTAGAAAAAAATCAGGCCCTTTTCCTGCATCTCAGATTGATGCCGGGGGTCTCCGGAGCTGATAGCCATTAATAGCAGCTCCGGAGCCCCCCGGCATGCATCCGATGTAGGAAAAATGCATTTACAGTAACTTCATTATCTTAGCGGCTAACCGCTAAGGCAATGAAGGGGTTAAACACCTGTGCCAGCCTTACTGTGGCTAGCGAGGGTGAGTGAAGGGGGAATTTGGCCCTTAGTGGCTTTTTAGGCCCTGTGGGGGGGGTTAAGGGGGTAATAAAGGGGTTAACCAAACCGATATCCACCCGCAAGGTCTAGACACCCATCCTTAGGGCTATTACCCCCTTCACCCATCCGTGAGGCCTAAGCACCCACCCCGGACTGACTATACCCACCCTGTACCCATTGAGTAGTATAGTGGTACATCATACCCTTTTAATAATAATATGGGCATGATAAGCCACTATAGCACTCAATGGTCACCCTAATTACAATACATTAATACACAAGACACACAATATAAAAATAAACTCCAAAAAACCACACTTCACTAAATAAAAACAGAAGCCAGCTAATCCAATCAATAAAAGCAATAACAACATCAACAATTAATTAATTAAACCATTAACCAATCAAACCAATTAATTCCTAAACCAACTCAAAATTAATAGTAACACTAACGAATCAAAACAATTAATTACTACAACATTAATGAATTTAAACAGTAAAATAGAAAGAAAGATATTCTAACAATATCTGAAATAACCATAAAACGCATTAGCTAACATAATACAACATTAACTACAAATGAACACCATTAAGCATGAAAAAACAAACAATGACATCCACATAATAAACTGAAATGGAAAAAAGCAACAGCAATACCAAGCCAGAAATGCCCCCCAAATATTGTAATAATAATGTATTAATCTGTACCCTAAAGTGGTACAGATTAATATATTATCAGTCAATGTGCCTCCCCCAAAAAATCAAAAAAACACATCCAATGAAGAAACCTGTAAAAAGAGACATTTACAAACATTCAATATATTATTTACCATTAGAAGCGGTGGCCATCTGACTCCCGGGGTAACAGGAAGCTCACGTACCTTGGAGGCCTCCAGCAGCATCCGATGCCATCTGCCATGAAGATCCGGATAAGGTACCCTGTAACAGGGGAGTAATCCCTGTTCAAGTAATGTGCCTTTAATCTAGCAGTGTGGTGGTTAACTACTGGTAGTCAATTAATAAACACCACCTGTCTGTTCTAGATTGCTTACAAAAGCCTGTCTGTTGAGACAGGAAGTGACTCCTTAGCTCTGACTGAGAGCTGACCTTTGGAGACAGAGGAGTGTTCTTGAGTCTCCCAGGAGAGACTGACCAAGAGAACACACATCTCTGGAGCTGACCGGTCTTGAGCTCTGCCCAGCATAGCTGATTGCAAGACACCAAATAAGACTTCTAAACCTGGATGCTGATATTTTCTGTGCACGCACGGGTGCGGTTCCAGGAGAGCAGAGAAGATTACTCTACAGCAAGAAACAGATAAGACTTTCATAATTAAGAGACTGCTTATATCTGCTTATTTCATGCTATATGTTTTGGGGCTGCGAGACATGCTTGACTTACAGTAGGGAGTTGTGAATTAATTGCATGGTATTTTCACTAGAGATACTCCCAAGTGAATAGAAGCTTTGTTCCCCCCCTCTGTGTTTGGATGATTTCCTGATGAAAAGGAAAAAGGCACAATAAAGCCTATTATAATTTCACCTTATAAAGTCTCCAATTTTGTACCTCTGTGAACGTCCGTCTACATATGGTGTTCGAGGTGGGACAAGAGGTGTCTTTGAAGTTAAAAAGGACCGGAGATTTTTATGTGAATTTTTTTGTTATGCTTTTTGCCTACAAACAGTCTGAGGAAAAAAAAAAAACCTCATGCAGCAGAGATCAGAGTTAAAGGGACACACCACTGAAACCACACTGCACTGAAACTTACAAAAACCCAGAAGAGACTGCTGAAGTAGCTAAACCTTATTTTGCCTATCACAAAGTGTAATATGGTCATTGAAATAGGGGTTTTGCCTTTCAGCCATAGTCAGGGTTCAAGAAATGAGTCAGCCCTTAAAAAGGGATAGGTGTTTGTTGTTTTCAAAAGTTTCGCTGAAGCAGTGAATACAGATGGTGACCCACGAGTGGTACTGATTTTGCAAATAAAGGTTGCCACACCGCATAGGGCTACCAGCTGTGAATGGAGTATATGCAGAAAAGTGTGAAAATTGATACAAGACTGTGCTGAAGCAGGGGAATTTTTAGCAAACGAAATGCTGAGTGTAAATTTGCCCTATAGGGGAAAAAGTGATTTCTGAACTGTGTAAAAGGTTTTTCAAAACCAATTGCTGAATGTTGAGTCACCCTGCCGGGAATGAAAGAAATAGTCCACTGCAAAGAATATTTTTTTTTCTGCAAGTAAAAAAAGTCTGCCTATATATATCTTGGGAGCAAAAACAGACACCCAATGTGTGAAGTGTGAATGCCATAATACCCAAAGATGAGACTGAAAATTACTGAACTCAGGCAGAAAACCAAATTCTGTTGCTGAAGCGGAGAGATTGGACCTAGCAAGTAAATGGTGTAAAGCAAACAGAAGTTTTTTTCCTAGCAACTACCCATTCAGCATACCTAATGAGAGTTTATACCTAGCAAGTAAATGGTGTAAAGCAAATAGACTTTTTTACCTAGCAACTGCACATCTTGTATACCTGATGAGAGAAAATGCATGCACAGCACTGCTGATATTGTAAAACTTATCCAAGAAAGAAAAAATTCTACAGAGATGCCTGTGAGAGCTACGACGTCTACAAGCAAAATATGCCCACCTGTAGGACTACCACAATTGGGGGTTCTAGCAAATACAGTGGCAACAGCTGCAATAGCGCCTCCTGAGGTCAGGAAGAAAATTACAC
This sequence comes from Ascaphus truei, assembly GCF_040206685.1. Lineage (NCBI taxonomy): Eukaryota > Metazoa > Chordata > Amphibia > Anura > Ascaphidae > Ascaphus > Ascaphus truei. The sequence continues at coordinate 163,018,343 of NC_134484.1, read as the reverse complement.
CTGATAGCCTAAAAATGGAGGACAAGATGCAGCGTTCCTGTAATGAACCCTACCCCATAGAAGAGTGGCCATTCCAGTCCAATAAAGAGGAAGACATCTCTTACGAGGAACCCGAACCGAGTCACACCCACAAAACACCCCAAGAATGGTGGGGTGCCTGAACTCGGCACGAACAGAAAAGACTGCTCCCTTTGATGACAAATATGATCAGCAGGAGACAGAGCGGGAGCAGTGGATCACCGAATATTTCTGTCAGCTATTACAGTTTTCTTTTCTTGGGGTTGAGGAGGAGCGCAGGATAAGTTCGTGATATGTGAAAAAATAAAAAAATATATAGTGCAGATGGTAGATCACTGCTAAAAAGATAATCAATAAATGAAATGAACTCACAAAAATCGTATTGTATTACTGCATGTCAGAGATCCATCTCTCTCTGACTGGAGCCCTTTGTGTAGCTGGGGTCAGGATGCCTCTCAGTGGAGTGGATGATATGCAAGTGAAAGAAACCACAAATAGTGCATACTGTATAAACTATAAATATGTATTAGTCACAAATGTTAAGGAAACTCACATTTTCCATAAATTCAATGGGTGGTGGAGAGAACCGCCGATAGAAGGGTGGTGGAGTGTAAGGCTGCTGCCCGGTGCTTCCTTTCACTTACACCTCACAGTGTAGTTCCGCATCAGTCTCTGCGGTCGCGTCACTTCCGGTTTCGCGTCACAGGTGAGGGCAGGAAGCCAAAATGGGTCTGGTGTCAGCAGTAGATTGCCAGTCCTTCAGTGAGCAGATTCTCTCCAAACTCTAACTCTACGTGTTTCGCACACTGCTTCGTCAGTTGCAAGAAAAGCCGGGTGGATCCAGTGACGCTGCTAAAATTTGAAATGAAGATGGAGACCCCAATATCCCTGAAGGGACAGTGTCATCCAAATCAAAAAGGCGAAAAAAGAAAAGCGGTTCTTCACTTACCGTGGAAGGAACAGACACGTCCGCAGATCCTGTGGAGGAAAAAAGGGGTCGAGTTGCCCTGCAGCCTAGAGAAAATGGAGAATTCGTCCCGCGGTTAACCGAATATCCAGAGGGCTCAAGGCAGAAGTCGTGTACCCCAAAGAAGTGTCTGTCCGGTGCCAACAGTGAGGAACCCTCAACCAGTCATCCCAGGGAAGCGGAGCCGGAACCAGTGAGTGACGATCCCTTGACCAGCCCTGAAGACGCCCTGGAAATTGCCAGGCATGACTGTGATCTACTTCGAGAACAATTGAAACTTGAGAGAGCAGATAACACAGAGCTACAGAAAAATAACGTGAGGCTACAAAAAGATGTGCTCACAATTTACTCTTTAGCCAGGACAGAATTGGACGATCTCAAGACTGAGCTAGATACTGCAAAGGCTACTATTTCCGCCATGGATGAAAAGCTTAGCCAATCTGATATAATGGTGGCTACGCTAAAGCGGAAGTATGAGGAGGCACTGAAGCAGATGACAGTCTTCCAGCAAGAGGTTCACACTCTTCGTATAGAGCTGAATGCCTCAACACAGGAGGTCAACAGTGTCCGGATAGAAGTGGACGTATCTCAGAAAGAGGTTCAGACACTCCGCAGAGCACTTGATGCCTCACATCATGATACCAACAGCTGCCGCACAGACCTGGAATTTTCCAGAAAGGAACTACACAGTCTCACTGAGGAGCTGGACATTGCTAAATAAACTATTGGTTATCTTGGTACAGATCTCAAAGTCTCTCAGAAGGAGCTTCATACCCTCAACCTAGAGAAGGAAGTCTCACGCCAGGAGATTGTCATTCTCAAAGCAGATATGCGTAAATGGAAGGAGGACTGCAAAGAAGCCCTGAAGAATACAGAGACTGAAAAAGGAGAAAATTCAAGATTAAAAAGAGAAAATTTAAAACTGAAAGAAGAAAATTTTCAGTTGACAGAAGAAGTCAAGGAAAAGTTTGAAGCAGAGCACCGACTGCAGAACCAACTGCAAGGTCTGCGTACGCACCTCAAGAAGGCAGAGGAGAAGCAGCGAACGCTGCAGAATGACAATCTGCAGGCTGTTAAAGAAATTCAAGTGCTGCAGGAACGTCTGATGACCCAGTATGTCCCCGCAAAGCAGCATGAGATACTGAAGGCTACCCTGAGTATCACCAAAGCAACACTAAAAGCCAAGCTTAGAACCCAGATTACGCGGCACAAAAGGGAGCACAAGAAGGTCCAGAAACTGAAACAAGTAACTGTGGCCCAAGCAAAGAAGTTCATAGTGCTTCACAATGCAATAAAAATGTGGAGGCAAGCTCATAGAAAGCAAAGCATGCAGATAAATTCCCTGAGAAGAGACTTGCAAGACGCACTCAAAAAACAGGGATCTCTTGCGGATGAGATTACAGTCCTGCAAGGACAAGTATTGGCTCTGACTAAGCGTCAGTATCCCACAGCCTCAAAAACCCATGAAGACAAGGGTACAGTGAGAGCTGGGAATACCGCTCATCTGAAAGACAAGGTTGCAAAATTTGAACCACCTAAACAAGCACTAGCAAAACCTTCAGCCACCCAGCAGGCAACAAAAGAAGGTACACGTGCTGAATTAAAACCAGAAGAATCCTTAGCTGATGAAGCTGAAAAGATGGGACATTCTCTGGAAGTGGGTGTGGAATTGCAACTTAATCTAAAAGGGGCTGAACTAGCAACCCCATTGAGTGGGAAAAGGGTGTTTTTTTAAATGCTCTGCAACTGCTGCCATACAGTATGCCTACAATAAGATGAGCACCCGACGCGAGGCAAATCTCATGACCGCGCACGTAGAAAAAAGTCTATACTTGGAGAAAGTCCTCCTCGAGCGACTGAGGGGTGCTGTACTCAAACACCTTCAGGAGGAGACAAGAATAAACTGGAGAAAGGGCTCCAATCCCAACAGGACTGAGGGTTCTCTTCCTCCATCCACTCTCATTCAAGTCACTGAGATATCTAGAATGAGAGTGGAAGGATGGGCTTTGGCCATGGCAAGCCCGAGCTTCCCACAAACAGGGGAGGTATGTAACAGGGGAGTAATCCCTGTTCAAGTAATGTGCCTTTAATCTAGCAGTGTGGTGGTTAACTGTTGGTAGTCAATTAATAAACACCACCTGCCTGTTCTAGATTGCTTACAAAAGCCTGTCTGTTGAGACAGAAAGTGACTCCTTAGCTCTGACTGAGAGCTGACCTTTGGAGACAGAGGAGTGTTCTTGAGTCTCCCAGGAGAGACTGACCAAGAGAACACACATCTCTGGAGCTGACCGGTCTTGAGCTCTGCCCAGCATAGCTGATTGCAAGACACCAAATAAGACTTCTAAACCTGGATGCTGATATTTTCTGTGCACGCACGGGTGCGGTTCCAGGAGAGCAGAGAAGATTACTCTACAGCAAGAAACAGATAAGACTTTCATAATTAAGAGACTGCTTATATCTGCTTATTTCATGCTATATGTTTTGGGGCTGCGAGACATGCTTGACTTAGGGAGTTGTGAATTAATTGCATGGTATTTTCACTAGAGATACTCCCAAGTGAATAGGAGCTTTGTTCCCCCCTCTGTGTTTGGATGATCTCCTGATGAAAAGGAAAAAGGCACAATAAAGCCTTTTATAATTTCACCTTATAAAGTCTACAATTGTGTGCCTCTGTGAACGTCCGTCTACATACCCAAATCTTCTTTTTTCTTTCTTTAATCACCTTCTTCTATCTTCATCTGTAACCATTTCTTGATCTTCTTAATCTTCTATCTTCTTGTTTAATCCAAAAAGCCCCATGGTAGATCCCAACCGATGTTGTCCCGTCATCTTCTTGGGCTCAAATGAGGCGTCACAGCCTTAAATAGGGCTTGTGACGTCACAGTTAGCCTCTAAATGGTTAACAGCCACCTGATTGGCTGTTAAAACCATGTTCCGACTTTAATTTTTTTTTTGACATGACGTCACTTAAAGGGAATGATGCCAGCCATTCAGAATGTCTGTGCTTCATTTGCCTTTAAGATGACGTCACGAAGCCGGCGTCACATGGTATTTCAGCCAATCTGATCGTGGGAACCAATTCCACACTCTGATTTGCTGAAATACCTTGTGACACCGGCCATCTTGGATTTAGTGACGTCATCTTAAAGGCAAATTAAGCACAGCCATTCTGATTGGCTGGCATCATTCCCTTTAAGATGACGTCACTAAATCAAAGATGGCGCTTTGTCACAAGGTATTTCAGCCAATCAGAGTGTGGAATTGGTTCCCATGATCTGATTGGCTGAAATAACATGTGACGCCGGCTTCGTGACGTCATCTTAAAGGCAAATGAAGCACAGCCATTCTGATTGGCTAGCATCATTCCCTTTAAGTGACGTCATGTCAAAAAAAAAAATTAAAGTCGGAACATGGTTTTAACAGCCAATCAGGTGGCTGTTAACCATTTGGAGGCTAAATGTGACGTCACAAGCCCTATTTAAGGCCGTGATGCCTCATTTGAGCCCAAGAAGACGACGAGACAACATCAGTTGGGATCTACCCTGGGGCTTTTTGGATTACAACAAGAAGATAGAAGATTAAGAAGATCAAGAAATGGTTACAGATGAAGATAGAAGAAGGTGATTAAAGAAAGAAAAAAGAAGATTTGGGTACCTGATCCAGATCTTCATGGCGGATGGCATCAGATGCTGTTGGAGGGCCTCAAGGTACGTGAGCTTCCTGTAACCCCGGGAGTCGGAGGGCCACCGCTTCTAATGGTAAGTAATATATTGAATGTTTGTAAATGTCTCTTTTTACAGGTTTATTCATTGGATGTGTTTTTTGAATTTTGGGGGGAGGCACATTGACTGATAATATATTAATCTGTACCACTTTAGGGTATAGATTAATACATTATTATGACAATATTTGGGGGGCATTTCTGGCATGGTATTGCTGTTGGTTTTTTTTTATTTCAGTTTATTATGTGAATGTGATTATTATTTTTTTCATGCTTAATGGTAATAAAATGTTTGCGATTGGTGTTCGTTTGTAGTTAATGTTGTATTATGTTAGCTAATGCGTTTTATGGTTATTACAGATATTGTTAGAATTTCTTTCTTTGTATTTTACTGTTTAAATTCATTAATGTTGTAGTAATTAATTGTTTTGATTGGTTAGTGTTACTATTCATTTTGAGCTCGTTTAGGAATTAATTGGTTTGATTTGTTAATGGTTTAATTAATTCATTGTTGATGTAGTTGTTGCTTGTATTCATTGGATTAGCTGGCTACTGTTTTTATTTAGTGAAGTGTGTTTTTTTGGAGTTTAGTTATGTTTTTTTATTGTGTGTCTTGTGTATTAATGTATTGTAATTAGGGTGCCCATTGAGTGCTATAGAGGCTTATCATGCCCATATTATTATTATATGGGTATGATGTACCACTATACTACTCAATAGGTACAGTGTGGGTATAGTCAGCTGGTGCTTAGGCCTCCTGAGTTTGTATCGGGTCAGGGTGGGTTAACCCCTTAATGACTATAGCGGTTAGTAACCGCTAAGGTGATTAAGGGTTTAGGGGCCATTAGAATGTCTTTATTATGTACTGTATACTGTATATGCTTTCTTGCTGAGGAGGACAGAGGGACCTGCTGTTGTGGTAAGTATAACTGTATTTATTTACTTTATTTTTGTATGCTAATGCAGTGTTTAATAATGGGCAAATAATCTGTTATCCATATCTGGATAACAGTTATTTTGCCCATTACTGTACTGTATGGGTTTGGGTGGAGGGGGGGCGTGTATTGATGTTTATTAAAATATTTATTAATATACATTTCTTTCATAGTGTAGATGTGCAGAGGGTCTCTGGAGCTGAACCACTTTGGTTTTATGTCCGGGGACCCCCTGCTTCCCGAGATACAGGCACCTTTATGGGGTGCCGGTATCCCTCTGCATTGAAATGTCCCGCGTCACGTGACCGGGACATTTCCTTGCATAGGAGATACCGGCACCCCATAAAGGTGCCTGTATCTCGGAAGCAGGTTGTCCCTGGACCTGAAACCAACGCGGTTCAGCTCCGGAGACCCCCTGCACATCTACACTATGAAAGAAATTTATATTAAAATAAATAATTTTTGGCCGACATTTCAGTTGTGAGAGGCGTCTCTCTCAGAGCCGCTCTCTCTGCAGCAGAAATGAATCGCCGGTTTAGGCCTTTTGAGAGGCTCGATGCTCTCGCTGGCAACAACTCGCCCGTTTTGGGAATTTTGCTATCACAGGTAATTGAGCCTTTCTGAATACCGTGATAGCAACATCCAAAAAAATGGCCTGGCGATAATTTTTATCAACCCTCTCTGAATGAGGCCCTGAATCACTCAAAAAAAATTGGTCATAAAAAAAATCACTGAGGCAGCGGTGATAAGCCACTTATCACCACTTTTCGGCATGTTCATAAACTCACGCAATTCTAGTAGCAGTGATTAGGCTACGAACGCCTATCATCGCTCTAGAATGGTGATTTTGCATTTATTCATTTTTTACCATGGTCATGTGACGTGGACATTTAAATGCATAGGAGATACTGGCACCCCATAACGGGGCCTGTATATCAGGAGGTAGGGTGTCCCTGAGGCTATCCGCTATGGTAATGAAGTTTACTGTAAATGCATTTTTATTGCATAGGGTTCATGCCAGGGGTCTCTGGTGCTAATATTGATGTATATCAGCTCCAGAGATCCGGCATCAATCCTATGCAGGAAAAATGTATTTTTTTTCTAAGTCCCATCTCGCCGCTTCTCTGCAGGTTTCCAACACCTAAACGCCAACTTTTTCTGGCGTGAGGATTTTGTGATAAAATCACCATTCTAGAGTGGTGATAGACGTTTGTAGCCTAATCACTGCTACTAGAATTGCGTGAGTTTATGAATATGCCATTACTACTGTGAAGCTCTATGTACATTAATGGCGCTATATAAATAAAGACATACAATACAATACTGGAAACTTGGGCAGGTAAATGGCAGCAGAGGTTTAATACAGATAAATGTAAGGTTATGCATGTGTGAAACAAGAATAAACAGGTAACTTACAAATTAAATGGGGATGAGTCATTGATGGATAAGGATTTAGGAGTGCTTGTAGACAGAAGGTTTAGCAATGCAGTAGCTGCAACGGCAAACAATATATTTTCTTTCATTAAATGGGCAATGGATGGAAGAGAAGTAAACATAAGTATGCCCCTTTACAAAGCATTAGTAAGACCACATCTTCAATATGGAGTACAAATTTGGGCACCACTCCTTACAAAAGACATTATGGAACTAGAGAAAGTGCAGAGAAGAGCCACCAAATTAATAAGGGGGATGGATAATCTGATTTCTGAAGAAAGACAAGCTAAATTTGATTTGTTTATATTAGAAAAACAGTGTCTAAAAGGGGTTATGATAACTATATACAAATATATAGGAGCTTGACAAAGGACCATTGTGGTCCGAAATGTCGCCCAATTTTTTCTATGTGTCTTGCTAGATGGTACGTATAAATTACTTTTTTAATGATTTTCCTTAAGCGAGTGCTGTGGATTCCTTTCTCCATAGATACTCTCCAGAACTGGTTGGTGATCCTAGTCCTTCTGCTTGCACCCCACACAAAGCTAAGTGTTGGACTTTTTTGCTCTTGTGTGCACCAGGCATCTTTATTTTTCTACAAATATATTCGGGAACAATACAAGGAGCTTTCAAAAGAACTAGTCATCCCAAGGGCAGTAAAAACGACACAGGATCATCCCTTAAGGTTGGAGGAAAGGAGATTTTAGTCGAACAAAGGAAAGGGTTCTTAAGATTAAGGGAAGTTAACATGTGGAATTCATTACCCATGGAGACAATGATGGCCGATACAACATATATCTTCATAAAAGGTTGGACATCTTTTTAGAAAGGAAAGGTATACAGGGATATACCAAATAAGTAAACTTGGGATGGATGTTGATCTAGGAGTAATCTGGTTGATGATATTTAACTTGGGGTTTGTCTTTGTCTTCCTCTGGATCACACACAAATGGACAAAAGCACGAATAGCCAATTAAATGTCCTGTCCAACCCTTTTGATAACATATATGACTGAATATGGACCTATAGTATTCCCCCTCGTGATGTGCAACAACCATATTCGCACATATACATCATAAAGGGGGTGGACAGACCGGACTTACTGCTGACTGCCTCAGGGAGCTACTCGGGGATGCACAGAGAGGGACTACTTTTCTGGTCTCTCTGCACAGCTCGTCCAGACTGTTCCTCTGCCAGCTGATGGGCCAGGAGGATTAAAGCTTTCACTCCCGTAGAGTTAATCCTCCCGGGTAGTTTACTATTTTCAGGAGCCGTGATCGCACGCGGCTGCAGTGCGGTCAGACAGTCATGTTTGATTGCGGCACCGGAAACAGTGAATCTGGACACATCTGTACAGACTTTCTGGGGAAAATGCAGCTTTATACCAATTTTCATGTTACCTTTCATGGGATTTATACACAAAAAGCAGGAGAGAAAAATAGATTCTACAGGTTGTATTTTTTAACCTTGTACAACTAAGCTAGTTGTAATGAGCTGAGGTAGATATAAAAACAGATGTACCCCGTGAATTTTTAATGAAAGTTGAAATGTATCCTTTTTTCCTATTTTTGCACTACTAACCCTTCTGCGTTCCTGAGGGCTCATTAAATCAGATGTTACTTCATTTTTTCTTTCTCATTTTCTCTCTTCCCTTTCATTTTGTTTGTATTTCCTGCAACATATGCTATTAAAAATGTGCATCTCTGTCTTATTTCACCTCACAAAATTAAAAAAATATTTAAACAAATTTGCCAAACCATGAAATGCTTGACCTGTACACCAGGGTCATATGACCCTGCAAATTGGCCCTTTCTTTCTCCAATTTTTCTTTGTGGAGAAACTGCTAATTTTTCTAGCTTCATTAACTGGTGCGAACAGTTTGCACCTTTGAGATGCTACTATAGACTACTTCTGTTCATCCAATTACTAAAGGCACACATATCTTTGCTTCCTAATATTTTCTTTAAAAAAATCGTTTTTTGCTGTGACACATCAAACAACACCTATAGTTCTTTATAACTATTCTGTCCTGGGTTAATTACCAATATTCTCTATCCATCAAATTCACCTGAGAATTCTCCTACATGTGACACCCTATCAGGTTACACATTCTTTAAAAAATACTTTGATTATATATTTTAGAGATGTGTAGTTTTGGTTTGGTTTTGTATCTGATTTCTCAATGCTTTGTTCTATTGCTCTATTTCTCTACCTCAATGAGCTTTGAAGGTACTTAACTGTGTTCTTATCAACAAATAATCAAATTAATGGACCAATTCTAATGTGGTGTCAAGTCTGTGACAAAATCAGAAAAGAAAATATCTCTAATTGCATTAACTGCATATATGTATTAAAAGTAGTATGCCTACTTCTCTGAAATCAGAAGAAACAGAGTTCTTGCCTTAAGCATCATTTATAAAAATGTATTATTCAGAGGTATGTTTGCATCCATATGATAGAGTAATTGAGTAGTAATCATGTTATTTCTGTGTTGTGTTTATAAATGTGTATTGAGCTCTAATTTGATCATATTTTTATAGTAGATTTACACTGATGCTTTTTATGAAATATTGTATCTGAGCAGTGGTATGCTTAATATATATTATAAACAAATATAGTCATTTGACTGCACTGAATATCCTATTCTAAAATATAAGGAATATTTCTGAGATGCACGCTTTGTTATGAGGAAGGGACCTGAAGTACCAAAGAGCCATATTTACTAGGAGGTGCTAAAGTATGTCATAAGTAAACGTCCAGAGACCAAAAGTATTTGACCAATCTTTCAGCACCTGAAGATCTCTTATGGCTTAGTAAATGGCTATCAATCTCTTTTCAAGTAAGAAACAATATACTGTACAACCAGCATTAATAAATGTTTCAAAAAGGATTGCAAAAATCTCACACTAATAATTTTATTTACCATCTACAGAGACCACAAAAACAATAGAACATTTTTTCAATCCTCTATTATCTTTTACATTATAAGCTGAAAATATTGGAAAGCTGTAATTAGCCAGTGTCCTATGAGTTATTAATGAGGTTCCATCCTTATATGCAGATTGTCTCTGCTGGTGTGAATTATTAACAAGATACAGCTCGTGGGTTCCAGCAATCAGATGTCAGGGATCATCATACATACTCACTTTATCTATCCTGTTACTGTTGTCCTGAAAGATGGACATTAGATTGAAAATACCTGTTTTCAAAGTTGGCTTAAATCAGACATAGAGATGAACAGTTCTAAAGTAAGTAACACTGAAATAGATAACATAGTAACTAGTGCTTTTTTTGTAATAGAAAAGGTACCGGTAGCCGACCTCTTACCTTCTCCTGCTCCTCATCTCTGTCATGTGGCCATGATGTTGCGCCATCATGCAACATCGTGGTGTCATGCAATGTCACGATATCATGCCATGTTGTCATGGTGCTGTGATACCATGTTTCCATGACAACAAAATGTCGCACGGCATCACGGCGTCATGTTGTCATGACAACATGGCACCATGTGACGTCACAATGCCATTATAAGAAGATACCACCAGAGATAAGGAGCAGGAGGAGAAGGTAAGAGAAAACGCTATACCGTCACAAAAAAAGCTCTTATACAGTACATTAGTAACCCATATAAACCAAAATTGAATACAAATGGCTGTTGTATTATATATTACTGTAGTTACATTTTTGCTTCATTAGTCCATCAACAGGTAAAATGAATAAAGTTTTAAAATATAATATTTTTTATATAAATGTAAAAAATAATAATGAGAGAGGCTGTTTTCTACCGCCACAGACATTTATACAGCATGTGGAGAGACACTTGTTAACAAAAAGGAACACACCTGAGAAATATGCAAATGTTAATAATTTAAAACACATTTATACATTTTGCATATCCAAATTAACTAACTTTCGACTTCTCTCTCTCTCTGTCTCAATATCTGTCCACTGTTGGATGAAGGCGTTCCCAATAATCTTCTAGGTACTGCTCTCTTCTCCATGTTGCCCCAAAAATTATTTCATCCTCCCATATTACTTTTTGTCATCATTTTGTTTTTTTTTAATCCAGTTGAGTCTCATGCCTGTCCAACGATGGTCATTTCTTATTGCGATATGTCCGTCCCACTGACATTTGAATTCCTTCCCCCTTGTGAGGATTACTGAATTATGTTTGGATTCGAACCCATCCTGTCTCTTTGGGTAATACCAAGCATACTGTACATCTCCCCATACTTCTTTCAGTTGCCTGAAGCTTCTGAAAAGTCTTTGTATTTAAAATTCATGTTTCAAATCCATAGGGAGCACAGGCAGGATTCACTGTTCAAATACTTTTCTTTGGAGGCACAGCTGAAGGTTACAAGACCACAGATGATGGTATTCCACGCTGTCCTGTCCCAAACCAAGTGGTAGGTGATTATTGCCAAAGACTCATGCTGCCGCCTGCTCAGGGGAACTCCACAGTCTCCTGTAAAAATGTGAGCTCCCAAATAGGGAGCTCACAAGAAAGAAAAAGAAAAGCAGGAGGCGCACTGAGAGGCAATAGGTTTTAATGATTAAAATACCCCCAGTGGTCTATACCGGCGGTGCGCAAACTGGGGGGCACGAGAATTTCTTGAGGGGGCGCGGCGGTAACAGAGGCCCTGTGCTCTTCCGCACGGCATTTAAATTAAATGCCAAGGGAGGCGTGAGGCCTCTGTAACTCACTTACCTGTTCTCTGCTGGGTCTTCGGCCCGTGACGTCATTTGATGCTGAGTCTTTGGAGAAGGGGGGCACGAATGCTGCAGCTCCCGGGCAGGGGTTCACAGCTCAAGAAGTTTGCGCACCCCTGGGCTATACTAACACAGTATATTAATAAAAAGAACAATACATAAACAAAAAATTACAACTGTTCTGGGTGGGGAGTGACACCGGAGGAGTATGGAAGGCAGCCGGGTGAAAAAAGATGGTGCAGGTCCAGACCTGTAATGTTCCACCGAGCTGAAGAATCCCTCTTACTACCGGCGGCTCCCTCCCCCAAGGAATGCTCACGCTGCAGCCTCTCGTGATCTTTTGCACAGCGTGCTTTGTCAGGAGGTCACGCCGAGTGGCTGCACGTGAGTTTTTAAATGTTTTTATAACCAATAGGAACAGTTTTACTCCCAGGTTATTCGCCAGTGCAAATCAGTAATAGCTTTACACAGGGAGAATCACTTAGCTCGTTAGTTTAGAGCGAATAATGTTCCTTGTCACTCTTTTAAAGGACAAAAGTATTTTATGCATGTATATCCAATGACATAATAACATAAACATACATTTAATTAAAATGTATGTTTATGTTATTATGTCATTGGATATACATGCATAAAATACTTTATGCAGCTTATATACAGCTCAACCCCCTTATAACGCTGTACTTACAGCCGCGGCCCCTTTTATTCTCCAACATCTCCGAATTTTGCGAATGCCACGCACTTTACCCCACTTCATCACGTTCATGCCGCATTCATACTGCCTTCATGTTGCATTCATGCCGGCGTCACCTGCGGTTGATGTGTTTATTGATAATGGTTCGGAATTAATTGGTTGCAATTCTTCGCGTATCCACCAGGTGGCAGATATTCATGAATTGTAATGCGCATGCGCTTCAGTAATGTGTCGACTTGCAGGTGTTTAAAAAAATACCACAGTGGTCCATTGTAAATTGGCCTTGGGGCTGAAGAAGCTACAATAATGTATCAATTTAGGCTTTTCATATTAAAAAATTCATGCACAGTGTCTTGTGTTTTATTGTCCGGAGAGTCCCGACATGAGTGCACCACCGCAGTCCGTGTTCCAAAAACCCGACAGAACATACGCTTATTTAATATGGGCCGCGATTAATGCAACAGATGATAAGATGGCAACAGTTGGTCAAATTTATCAGTATTTTATCGAAAATTATGACTTTTACAAACTTTTACAAGATGCTCATGTGTGGAAGCGTGCAATAAGGAAAAAGTTATGTATCGATCCGTGTTTTTTTCGTATTGATCCCGGTGTTATTGGAGGGTATTGGTGTGTATCACTGGATTTTTCCCATATCTATGATCGTCGAGACTTAAAAAGGCGAAAGGTCATGTTAAAACCAAATAAGAAACGTCAGTCGCTGGCAAGCAATGCGCCAGCGACTGCGCCAGCGACAGCACCAGCATCCAATATTGGTCTGACCGTCAGTGAAAACCTGGTGACCGGCAACCCTTGCTGTCTGTCACCGCCCGGATACCTGCAGCCTGAGCCGGATTTCGCGTGCAGATTCCTGCAAGCTTGCATGTACCAAAGCGATTTCCAGCCTCATCCGTTGGCACCTGTCAACTACGTGTATAATCAAGAATACGGGACTGGCAGTGGCTCGGCGCCAGCTGATTGGCAAAGTCTATGGTGAGTAATGTTGCCGTATTTTATTCTGTTTTTGAAATATCAATATCAATGCACAGTCAAGTGATTCTCCTGTAAGCAATATCATTGGCTGAGCAGCTTCTACAGTAGATACTGCACAATTGGTGGAAAGCTAGGCGCATGCTCATTGGAACCTTCTTGAAACGCATATGCGTGTCATCACATTTACAGTACGCCCCCGAGAAAATTAATGGTGGGACTGACTGTGGGAACTTCTTTAGGGGACTGACGGACCATTACATTAAAACTTATACTTTTGTTTTTCCTCAGAAACCAAAACTTTGTCATCTCGTGCGGAAAACGGCAAATGGAGGGATTTTGATGGATAATATCGCTTTGTGTAACAATGCCTGCACATTGCTGAATCGGATTTAAAAAAACAAGTACCGGAGTCTACAGTTTAGTGGCCGTTGTTATTGATTAGGATAGAATACTGTAACTGAGAGCTTCATAGAAAACCTGAAACAGTATGCTGTTGTTTTCAGAACGTATTCAATACTTTTTTTTATATATACTGTAATAAACCCAAAAAATAAAAAGTATGCATTTATTCTACATATATTCCAGTAAATATGTGTATTCTATACCCGTACCGCATGTATTGTTTTAATTCTCTTGTGATGTACAGTACTGAGCATGCCTACAGAATACAGTACAGTACTATACAGTATGCCTGGACAGTACTGTATGTTCTAGAAACACTGTATTTTGTTACAGTATAAAAGGAGACAATGGAACAATTTTAAACAAATCAACATTTTCTTTTATTGGTGGAGTAAGTACAAAAACATTTATTTACAAATACAATTGAAAAACATTTAAAGTGTACAGCAATTCAAAACATTAACAGGTGTATGGTTTACTGCTAGTGAAAACATTTATGTACAGAAAGTCAAAACATTTACAGTAGGATGGTGTACAGAACAGTAAGTCAGGCCTGCACAACTCTAGTCCTCGGCCCTCGAGGACTGGAGTTGTGCAGGTCTTTTGTAAGTAAAAACATTTCTATATTAATACAAGTTAAACCACGCAACATCTCCTTTATTAAAGTACAGAAAGTCAAAACATTTACAGCACAACAGTATGGTGTTAGTAAAAAAAAATCTTTATTAATAAAATGTAAAACACGCAACATCTCCTTTATTAAAGTACAGAAAATCAAAATATTTACAGTAGGATGGTGTACAGTACAGTAAGTCAGGCCTGCACAACTCCAGTCCTCGAGGGCCGCAAACAGGCCCGGTTTTATCCTGAAAACCGGGCCTGTTTGCGGCAAACGAGGACTGGAGTTGTGCAGGTCTTGTGTAAGTAAAAACATTTCTTTATTAATACAAGTTAAAACAAGCAACGAGTCAAAAAATAAACAACAGTTGAACAGTCACGCAAATTCGATCCCCACCAGATTGTCCTTCCAGGGCCGATGCCTTGTATGGCGCAAAATGCCATTAATGGAGTCTCGAACGATTTTCATTAAAGGATCTGAAATTGAAAAATAGCACCGCAATTCCTCCACAATAGTCCTTCTTAAATTTTCAGGAAGCGCCCTTTTTTCGCGATTTCCTTTGTAGTTTACATTTTTGGCCCACCCACAGTACACCAAGTAGGACACGTGGTGCTTAAAAATGAACATGCCATACCTCTGGGGTAAACCAGCACTCATCACCCTATACTTCTCCCTGAGTGCCTGTGGCAGCTCGCGCAGGATGATGCCGGGCACCGTATCGATGCAAGCGTATGTATGTTGGATTCTGGGAGCGGGTGTGCTTCTGGGAGCGGGTGTGCTTGTGGAGGCGGGCGAGGGTAGGTTGTCTGGGAGGAAGCTTTCCTCCTGTCTTGGTCGCCGTGTTGTCTCCTGGCGTGGTCTTGACGGGGTTGTCATGTTATCCTCCTCGTCAACGGCATACATGTACACAAATTCTTCTGGTGGAGGGGGTGCGCTTGATGTTGGAAGGTGGTCGAAGGTCCCATTCATCACATCGATGCCACCCTTTTGCTTCGGCATCGGGGATAGAGGGGCATGAACACCGAGCAAATTATGTATCCCCGCTATGTCAATCTCTATCTTCTCCATCCGTTGATCCATCTTCTCCATCCGTTGATCCATCTTCTCCATCCGTTGATCCACATTTAGCATGGTCTCTAAAAGAAGATCTATCTTTACCAGCATAGTAGAGTTCCTGGGGATTTGACACTTAACCCATTCAGCATGCGGTTTAACGAGCTGGTTCTTGTGCATGGGGTGCTGTGGACATCTGGTGGATGGGTGCTTCGGAGGATGAGATGGGGGTTCCCTGGAGAGAAGCGGCAGCGTCGTCGAAGAAGGATGGAGGAGGTGACCTGTAGATTTCCGGGAGAGAAGCGGCAGCGTCGTCGAAGAGGGAAGGAGAAAGTGACCTGTGGATTTCCAAGCGAGAAGCGGTAGAGTCGTCTAAGCGTAATGGAGAAAGTGACCCGTGGATTTCCGGGAGACCAGCGGCAGCGTCGTCGAAGAGTAGTGGAGAAGATTGTCTGTGGGTTTCCGCGAGAGAGGTGGCAGCGTCGTGGACGAGTAGTGGAGAAGATGGGCTGTAGATTTCCAGGAGAGCAGCGGCAGAGACGTCGAAGCGTAATCGAGGAAGTGGCCTGCGGGTTCGATGGGTTGGCTGCCATTTGTTTTGCCTTGAGTGTACATCACCGAATTTCTTCTTGACATAATAAGACTTACGTGTATTAAAACCCTTAGCCTTTGGGGTCAGCAGGAGGTTTTCTTTATTAGCCTTAGCCTGTTGCTATGGCCTTGGCTTGGAACCGGTTGCCGCCTTTCGCTTTTTCTGTGTGATAGGCACGGCAGAGGCGAGTGTCTTCCTGCGTCCATAGAATCGGGGTTGATCCATGGAAGCAGATGGCACAATGCAGTATCTGGACAAGGGCAAGTTCAGATACAGATCATCGAGTGGTGGGCTATGCAAAGTGTGTAACCTTTTATGCATGGCGACGAGGTACAGGTGTTAAAAGTGGGCGTACTCTAATGTGAGTCATTAACGTATAAATACACCATCCATTTTGTGGATTCACTGCACATTGAATACATATCGACTAAACATCGAATATACATTCTTGTGGTTGTATTTCTTTCTACTCGCAGCTATGCCTGTTAAAAAGATTTCAAAGGATCTCAGCATGAGAATTAAGGAGATGTACACGAGCGGACAACGAATTGCAGATATCCAATGCTGGTTAGCTGCTTCTGGCCTCGTTGTGCCATCAACCACCATGTGCTATCATGCACACGGAAAAACCAAACAACGCACGAGGACACAAACGGTAACTAACGCGTAAGTATATTTATATAACTATATAATACAGTATATCTATTATTGTTTATATTGCTGCATATTAATATAACTATATAGTATAGATCTATCCAATTTTATAGTTATTGCGGTATATTTATATAACTACAGTATATAATACAGTATATCTATTATTGTTTATATTGCTGCATATTAATATAACTATATAGTATAGATCTATCTAATTTTATAGTTATTTCACTATATTTATATAACTACAGTATATAATACAGTATATCTATTAATGTTTATATTGCTGCATATTAATATAACTATATAGTATAGATCTATCTAATTTTATAGTTATTTCGGTATATTTATATAACTACAGTATATAATACAGTATATCTATTATTGTTTATATTCTGCATATTAATAGAACTATATAGTATAGATCTATCTAATTTTATACTATTTTTACTGTAAATGATGTGCTGTACTTGTGGCCTACTGCACTGTAACTTATCGGATTGTTGTTTTTCTGTACACTGTAGGGAGACAACTCTTCTGGTCGACAAAATAAGGGAAGAGAATGATGAGAAGAGTGCCTTAAGGGTCAAATACACTCTGCTGCAAAATCACAATCTCACTGTATCCGAGACCAGCAATAAGATGAGACGCAGAATTGGATGGAAATATGGACGTGTGAGGTTAGTACTGGACATTACAGGAGGTTAAAGTATTGTTTAAGAAACTGTACTGTACCTATAAAATTATTCCTTGTCATTACAGAGCGTACCCCATGATAAGGGACGTTAACAAGATCAAGAGAGTGGTCCAGGCCCAGGCATGGATCAACAGTGGAGAAACTTTCCAGGATTGCATCTTCACTGACGAGTCTACTGTATCGCTGGAGAGATTTGCCACATTTGCATTCCACAAAAATGGTCGCATATCTATGAAGCCGCGTACAAAACACCCAGTGTAGATGCATGTGTGGGGTGCCATCTCTAGGCGTGGACCAGGATGCATTGTCATCTTTGAAGGTAAAATAAGTCACACGCTTTTGCCTTATGCACTGTACTGTACCAGTGTGCAGTTTTTTGAGCACTTTTCATTTCTTGTTATAGGAATCATGAATAAAGCTTTTTTCCAAGAGCAAATTGTGCCTGAGATTGTGGAATACATCACACGTGAGTTCCCAGATGGTCACCGTTTCTACCAGGACAACGATCCAAAGCACACCGCGTCAACAGCGCATATTCTTGAGCGCGGTATCACTGGGTGAAGACGCCAGCGGAGTAAGTGCGGTAACCGTGTCTGATTTTATCCCACTGTTTTTACTGTGTACTGTATCTCTTTAACTAATTGTCCTTTTTTTCCCCCTCCAATGACAGACCGCCAGACTTCAATCCTATCGAAATGGTCTGGCATCAGCTGAAGGACCCTATCCGAAAAGTCGTGAGACCCTCCAAAAAGGATGAATTGGCGCAAGGCATAATGAGTTTTTGGAATTATGTACTCACCGTGGAACGATGCAATAAATATATTGACCATATTGCGACTGTGTTGCCCATTGAGATCGTGCGTAATGGGCAAGCATCAGGAAGGTAGTATTGTATAGTACTGTACTGTCGTATGGTAAGTACAGGCGCACCAAGTACAGTACTGTATGATACAGGTAAGTATTGCACAGATTTTTTCTTTCCTGAGAGAGCAGCACTAGCCATATGGTTACAAAGTATTTAACAGTAGTCACAGTATACAGTAGTTCCAGTATAGACTAGTTTGACAGTACTAACTGCATGCTGTAGTCCAATATGGAGTAGCTATACTGTACACAATGCCATAATATGCACCTAACTGCACTAATTTTTTCTTTTCTTGTCTTTTCAGAGAAAAAAAGGATGGAAAGGGGGAGGGGTGGTATCATTGTGTGAACTGTGTGTACAGTAAAGTGTATCTAAAGTGCAGTCATGATTTACACAAAACCTCCCCTCTCTCAATGAACTACACAGAATGAGGAAGAAGATAAAGATGGAAAATGTTATATTAATTATATTATTATATCTATTATTATATATTATATATTATTAATTAATATTATCAATGTGCATTATTCATGATTATCCACCGGCCCTCAATTTTCAACTGACAGAAGAACTGAATAAAGACTGCATTTTGTATTATTCATGATTATTTGTATATTTGTATTTTTTGTTCCTGATAAAATAAAATAAATATTTCTTTACATTCATGATAATCATAATCATTGACACCCCCATACCCTAAAGAAAAAGAAAGAATGACAAAAAAAGTGATACTGCACCGACACACTTTATTCGAGCAAATACCCAGTATGTACCTGGCAGATACCTGGAATGCGCCGCTCCTCACCTCTGACAAGCCCCGTTGCGTTTGCCTTCCCAGCCTGGGTTCATGCCTGGCTGATGGGCGGCTGATCTGTTAAATGATAATGATTAGGATTTAATAGGCTGCAATGCTTCGCGTGTCTACCAGATGGCATAAATTCATGAATTGTAATGCAGTATATATATATATATATATATACTGTGCAGTATTGCAGCCAGCAGGAATAAAATGCTTCAATCCCTGCCTGGAAAATAACCCAATGCACACGGGCAGAAAACAGTCACAAACCTCAATACACCCGGGTATACCCGAATTCGTGGGACTAGCCGAGCTCAAATAAAGTGTGTCGCCAGTGTAACTTACTGCATCAAAAACATGAATCAGATTATGTTTTTTTTAACTCTCAATTTCACAGTGCTGTGCAAATCAGATTTACATATCAAATTCGAGAAGGGATTATCACAAGCGTTACCGTAAACAAAGCCTCAAAGGGTTGCGGGGGGGGGGGGTGGATGGGTGAGTCATGCACAGTAATCATCAGATAGCTCCCTTCCCAAAGAGGATTACAGAGAGGTGACTCAAAGCCAACAATAGGAAAATTAATGAATGGTTGTGGAGAGGTGTCGATAAGAGGTTCAAATACTTGAGTGAGCCTCGTGTGTGTGTGCATGGGGGAGGGGTCTACAGGGTACAGCTGCATGAAGGATTAGCTGTACTGTAGTTCAAAGACATGACATATTTTAAACAGGCAGGTCATCGTAATAATTTGAATCCCCACACCCCCAAATACATAAAAAGCACACAAATCAACCATGTGCAATCAAACACACAGTGTCACAGTCAAAAGCTACAGCACAGATTGAATATCGTAATACATATAGAACACCCACAAGCTCATATTGAACCACCAAAATAGCCACAACATATATATAAGCGTATAAGTGTCACAGAGGAGTGCTACTGAGCATGGCAATATACATTTAAAACCAGAGACAAACATGAAACACAGACAGAGCTCAATGCACATCCAGCAAAACTTTATACACGGTACAGTGCCTAAATATACATGTATTGATATCTATTAAATAAAATGGTCTTTTAGTGTAACATTTTGGCCAAATTGTTGTAGGCCCCTGAGCCACTGCAAGGAAGACCAAATCTCAAGGGTCCCTACACTAATATGAATTCTTAATAACCTGTGCATTGCCAGGAAGAATGATTTATAATAAATCTGTCAAAATTAGTTGCAAAGTTCTAAGTCTGATTGAAGCTTTTATTAACCTGTACATTACCAGGAAAAGCACTCTGTATTAGAGTTATCACAATCACACTGCAAGCAGGCAAGTTCCCCTGAGAGTGGGAGATGCTATGGAGTGAGCTTTTAACCATTTAAAAGTGGGAGGGGTGAGCTTAAATTAGGTAGGAGGTTGCCACCCTCGAATCAGCTAAGACCAGCTGAACAAGAATTGTAAGACATATAGAACACCAACAAGCTCATATTGAACCCCCAAAATAGCCACAACATATTTATAAGCGTATAAGTGTCACAGAGGGGTGCTACTGAGCATGGCAATATACATTTAAAACCAGAGACGAACATGAAACACAGACAGAGCTCAATGCACATCCAGCAAAACTTTATACACGGTACAGTGCCTAAATATACATGTATTGATATCTATTAAATAAAATTGTCTTTTAGTTTAACATTTTGGCCAAATTGTTGTAAGCCCCTGAGCCACTGCACGGCAGACCAAATCTCAAGGGTCCCTACACTAATATGAATTCTTAATAACCTGTGAACAGGAAACATATTAGTGGGGTCTTCTGTGAGTATCCTATAGCTCATGTGATCTGATAATAAGCGTTTGCACTCAGCCGCATACCCATCCTTATTCAGTATGACTACATTCCCCCCCTTATCGGAGGGTTTTATCTCTATAAGGCGGTCTTGTTCTAAATCATGTAGTGCAATACATTGTAGGTAAGTAAGGTTTTGTTTTATAAGCTTTGTGGGTAATTTCGAAATGTCAGCTGTGACCATTTTAACAAAGACATCCACATGCGAGCATGATTCAGATGGAGGGGTGAAGGTAGATTTATTTTTAAGGCCCGTGAATGGGCCCTCTCCTGGGTTTCTATCACATTCGGCTTCCAAGTCTGCCAAGGTATCAATATGTTCAAGTTCACTAGAAGTAAGACTTTCAAGTGCTGTTCCTCGTACAGAATTTAGCCTCCGTCTTTGGAAAAATTTGTGGAGTAAAAGTTTCCTTGAAAATAGGTTAAGGTCTTTTATACAGTCAAAAGTATTAAGGTCACAGGTAGGGGAGAATGATAAACCCTTCCCTAGTACTTCAAGATGGTGTGTATTAAGTACTTTATTGGATAGGTTTATCACCTGTCTCTTTCCTTCCGTCCCCTGTAGACCCTCCTCGGTGGTCCCTGCGGTTGGCAAAGCGCAAGTGCGCGAAACGATCGTCGGTTTTAATGACGTCATACCTGTGACATCATCAGAGAGTGCGGAACGGAGAGTAACGTGGGAGCTGCCTTCTGCCTAAGATACCAGGTCGTATATCACTGAGCTGAGTCTGCAGCAGTGAATAGCAGACTTTCACACTGTACTGCAGAGCTGGTTTGCTGCCCGACTGACAAACACTGTTGATGATTTGTCTCCGCTTTGGGAGCTTGTATGTCGGTACTCCATATGGGGGGAATCTGAGACAATATATTGGGTACTTCTAAGGGAGATCCACAATACATTCCCTGACTAAGGAGGCAGTGATTATGTATCTCAGAGACTTAGGGATTCTGGCAGAACACAGATCCTAACTACTGGTGCAGTACAGCACAATTTCCACTGAGATAGGACACAAGTGCTAGCAGTTTACACACACAGGTTAACGTGCTTGAGGTCTTTTCCATGACTATGTTATGCATACACCGCTTGTAGCATGCTAGAGTGTGTGCACGATAGGAGGGTTTATGCAGTAGTCTGACATGGTATACCAATAAGCATTTGCGTCTGTTAGCTGTGTGCTGACTATACAAGGTCAGATTGCCCACTCCACTCTCTGTACCCACCCCCTGTTTCTTTTAACAATATGTATTTGTCTTTGCATAATTGTATATTAAATGATTTTATTGTGTATCACTAAATGGTGTATGGGTTTTTACCCAGGGATTGAATCTCTCCTAACCATTTATTAGTATAGGTGAGTGCAAATAGGAATTCTTTTGGGTTTTTTCTCCTTTAACCCTCCCCTGCCTCCATACATGTGTCTTTTTCCCGTATGCACCTCCTATCTATATGTATATATTTTATGTACTTTTAGTGAGCGGCAATACTCTCTGTCTCAGAATATAACCTGTGCATTGCCAGGAAGAATGATTTATAATAAATCTGTCAAAATTAGTTGCAAAGTTCTAAGTCTGATTGAAGCTTTTATTAACCTGTACATTACCAGGAAAAGCACTCTGTACTAGAGTTGTCACAATCACACTGCAAGCAGGCAAGTTCCCCTGAGAGTGGGAGATGCTATTGAGTGAGATTTTAATCAATTAAAAGTGGGAGGGGGTGAGCTTAAATTAGGTAGGAGGTTGCCACCCTCCAATCAGCTAAGACCAGCTGAACAAGAATTGTAAGACATATAGAACACCCACAAGCTCATATTGAACCCCCAAAATAGCCACAACATATTTATAAACGTATAAGTGTCACAGAGGAGTGCTACTGAGCATGGCAATATACATTTAAAACCAGAGACGAACATGAAACACAGACAGAGCTCAATGCACATCCAGCAAAACTTTATACACGGTACAGTGCCTAAATATACATGTATTGATATCTATTAAATAAAATTGTCTTTTAGTTTAACATTTTGGCCAAATTGTTGTAAGCCCCTGAGCCACTGCACGGCAGACCAAATCTCAAGGGTCCCTACCCTAATATGAATTCTTAATAACCTGTGAACAGGAAACATATTAGTGGGGTCTTCTGTGAGTATCCTATAGCTCATGTGATCTGATAATAAGCGTTTGCACTCAGCCGCATACCCATCCTTATTCAGTATGACTACATTCCCCCCCTTATCGGAGGGTTTTATCTCTATAAGGGGGTCTTGTTCTAAATCATGTAGTGCAATACATTGTAGGTAAGTAAGGTTTTGTTTTATAAGCTTTGTGGGTAATTTCGAAATGTCAGCTGTGACCATTTTAACAAAGACATCCACATGCGAGCATGATTCAGATGGAGGGGTGAAGGTAGATTTATTTTTAAGGCCCGTGAATGGGCCCTCTCCTGGGTTTCTATCACATTCGGCTTCCAAGTCTGCCAAGGTATCAATATGTTCAAGTTCACTAGAAGTAAGACTTTCAAGTGCTGTTCCTCGTACAGAATTTAGCCTCCGTCTTTGGAAAAATTTGTGGAGTAAAAGTTTCCTTGAAAATAGGTTAAGGTCTTTTATACAGTCAAAAGTATTAAGGTCACAGGTAGGGGAGAATGATAAACTCTTCCCTAGTACTTCAAGATGGTATGTATTAAGTACTTTATTGGATAGGTTTATCACCTGTCTCTTTCCTTCCGTCCCCTGTAGACCCTCCTCGGTGGTCCCTGCGGTTGGCAAAGCGCAAGTGCGCGAAACGATCGTCGGTTTTAATGACGTCATACCTGTGACGTCATCAGAGAGTGCGAAACGGAGAGTAACGTGGGAGCTGCCTTCTGCCTAAGATACCAGGTCGTAAATCTCTGAGCTGAGTCTGCAGCAGTGAATAGCAGACTTTCACACTGTACTGCAGAGCTGGTTTGCTGCCCGACTGACAAACACTGTTGATGATTTGTCTCCGCTTTGGGAGCTTGTATGTCGGGACTCCATATGGGGGGAATCTGAGATAATATATTGGGTACTTCTAAGGGAGATCCACAATACATTCCCTGACTAAGGAGGCAGTGATTATGTATCTCAGAGACTTAGGGATTCTGGCAGAACACAGATCCTAACTACTGGTGCAGTACAGCACAATTTCCACTGAGATAGGACACAAGTGCTAGCAGTTTACACACACAGGTTAACGTGCTTGAGGTCTTTTCCATGACTATGTTATGCATACACCGCTTTTAGCATGCTAGAGTGTGTGCACGATAGGAGGGTTTATGCAGTAGTCTGACATGGTATACCAATAAGCATTTGCGTCTGTTAGCTGTGTGCTGACTATACAAGGTCAGATTGCCCACTCCACTCTCTGCACCCACCCCCTGTTTCTTTTAACAATATGTATTTGTCTTTGCATAATTGTATATTAAATGATTTTATTGTGTATCACTAAATGGTGTATGGGTTTTTACCCAGGGATTGAATCTCTCCTAACCATTTATTAGTATAGGTGAGTGCAAATAGGAATTCTTTTGTTTTTTTTTTCCTTTAACCCTCCCCTGCCTCCATACATGTGTCTTTTTCCCGTATGCACCTCCTATCTATATGTATATATTTTATGTACATTTGGTGAGCGGCAATACTCTCTGTCTCAGAATATAACCTGTGCATTGCCAGGAAGAATGATTTATAATAAATCTGTCAAAATTAGTTGCAAAGTTCTAAGTCTGATTGAAGCTTTTATTAACCTGTACATTACCAGGAAAAGCACTCTGTATTAGAGTTGTCACAATCACACTGCAAGCAGGCAAGTTCCCCTGAGAGTGGGAGATGCTATGGAGTGAGCTTTTAATCATTTAAAAGTGGGAGGGGGTGAGCTTAAATTAGGTAGGAGGTTGCCACCCTCCAATCAGCAAAGACCAGCTGAACAAGAATTGTAAGACATATAGAACACCCACAAGCTCATATTGAACCCCCAAAATAGCCACAACATATATATATATATATATATATATAAGCGTATAAGTGTCACAGAGGAGTGCTACTGAGCATGGCAATATACATTTAAAACCAGAGACGAACATGAAACACAGACAGAGCTCAATGCACATCCAGCAAAACTTTATACACGGTACAGTGTCTAAATATACATGTATTGATATCTATTAAATAAAATGGTCTTTTAGTTTAACATTTTGGCCAAATTGTTGTAAGCCCCTGAGCCACTGCACGGCAGACCAAATCCCTACACTAATATGAATTCTTAATAACCTGTGCAGTGTTAGGAAGAATGAGTTATAATAAATCTGTCAAAATTAGTTGCAAAGTTCTAAGTCTGATTGAAGCTTTTATTAACCTGTACAATACCAGGAAAAGCACTCTGTATTAGAGTTGTCACAATCACACTGCAAGCATGCAAGTTCCCCTGAGAGTGGGAGATGCTATGGAGTGACCTTTTAACCAATTTGGCCAAAATGTTAAACTAAAAGATCATTTTATTTAATAGATATCAATACATATATTTTTAGGCACTGTACCGTGTATAAAGTTTTGCTGGATGCGCATTGAGCTCTGTCTGTGTTTCATGTTCGTCTCTGGTTTTAAATGTATATTGCCATGCTCAGTAGCACTCCTCTGTGACACTTATACGCTTATATATATATATATATATATATATATATATATATATATATATATATATATATATGTTGTGGCTATTTTGGGGGTTCAATATGAGCTTGTGGGTGTTCTATATGTCTTACAATTATTGTTCAGCTGGTCTTAGCTGATTGGAGGGTGGCAACCTCCTACCTAATTTAAGATCACCCCCTCCCACTTTTAAATGGTTAAAAGCTCACTCCATAGCATCTCCCACTCTCAGGGGAACTTGCCTGCTTGCAGTGTGATTGTGACAACTCTAATACAGAGTGCTTTTCCTGGTAATGTACAGGTAAATAAAAGCTTCAATCAGACTTAGAACTTTGCAACTAATTTTGACAGATTTATTATAAATCATTCTTCCTGGCAATGCACAGGTTATTAAGAATTAATATTAGTGTAGGGACCCTTGAGATTTGGTCTGCCGTGCAGTGGCTCAGGGGCTTACAACAATTTGGCTAAAATGTTAAACTAAAAGACCATTTTATTTAATAGATGTCAATATATGTATATTTAGGCACTGTACAGTATATAAAGTTTTGCTGGATGTGCATTGAGCTCTGTCTGTGTTTCATTAATATCGTAATATGAAGATGGTTTAGGCAGGCTTGTGGAAAAATAAAAATAAAAAATGACGAGAAATATATATATATTTTTTGGTCATTCACTCTTGAACTTCGCAAGGAAGCAGTGGTGAAGTTATAGACGCATGCGCAGCAATCATCAGCTAGCAAGAAGGAATGTGATTGAAACCAGAAAGAGACACATTCAAAGGAATGGTGTGGGAGAGGTATACTGTACTGTAGATAAGATAAGAAGTTGAAATACTGCAGTGCAGTAAATTAGCCTGTGTGTGTGCGGGGGTGAGCGAGGGGAGAGCGCTGTATATGCCGAAATGTGATACTGTTACAGTACACGCCTATGCGTTTCAACAATGTTCAAATGAGACATACTGTACTGTACAGCACTGCACATGCATGTATAAATATGCAAATTTACAATTACTGCGCGCGCACACGCAGACTGTGTACTGACGTACTGTAGGTTAAACTGCTAAAGTATTAGACTTTGAAGACAATAGCTCGCGAACGCCCCCCTGAGTTTTTAGACGGTATTGCAGTATTGCAGACAGCGCTAATAAAATGCTGATATTACAAGCGCTAAAATACCGGAACATATTCTGAAAAAAAAAACTGCATCTGCCCGCGGTTATCAGAGTTGCGCCGATACGGCCGCATTAGGATAAAGGCGGCCGCAGGTGTACATCGCACTATAAGCGGATCGCGTTAGAAATAATGTACAATTGCATGCATTGTTCAATAAAGTTTTTAAGATACCAATAATCGTGTTGTAAAGTATTCATAAATCCGAAAATTGGGAGCCACGCTTGCATCGCGTTATAAGCGGATTCGCGCTGTAACGGATCGCGTTATAACGGGGTTGAGCTGTGTATATATATATATATTGTGACAGAGTCACTGACTCAGTAGGCTGGAACAGTGAATGGAGAGATGCTGCAGCCAGTTCACAGAGTGTTAAACTCCTCAGACAGAGAAAGCACAGCTGAAGACTGATTTAACAGGAGCTGAACTCATCAGGGAAACAAGTGCTTTAAAAAGCAGGAAGTTGCTCACACAAGTTGAGCTTGTTTTTCCACATGAGGGTGGAGAGACGTCTCCTGGCTAGGAAGCCCTAGCTGTTGCTCTGGTCCCCCAGTCCTGCGAGGAGCGTTGCTGCTGGGACCAGCTGTGACCCCAACCCAGGATAAAGATAAAGATTGCTGCGAGCGAGACACAGCCTGCTCCCCGGAACCATGTTCCTGTTTGCTGTTGGAGCAGCATTACAGATAAGACTTTGTTATGATACTTTTGGTTATACTTTGTGGAGCACATGTTTTGGGCATAACCAGATTAGCTGGCTGTCCTGTTAGTAAGGGCTCAAGAAGTGAGTTAGTTTCCCTAACGGGAATAGGCTTTAATTTTCAGAAAGTAGTTTCTTAAAGGGACAGTGCACCGTACTTTATTTTGGTTGTGGCTAATAAACCACTATAGTTTAAAATTTCCCATCATGTCTAGCGTCTTACTGACCCTGCCGTGAGGCCGTCCTGCCACAGGTGGTGTCAGAAGTGGGATGCTATGCCTCTGGGGGTCAGTAGATGAAGATGTGTTGAGACACTGAACTCAAGCGGGAAAAAAAATGATTTTTGCTGAAGCATGGAAGTTACAGCTAGCAAGCGCTGAGTGTAAATTTTGCCCCGTCGGGTATGAAAGGATTGCTGTGTAAAGCTAATGCCTTTTGCTAAAGCGAGTGAATTTGCAGCTAGCAAGTGCTGTATGTAAAATTTGCCCTCTCTGGTATAAAAGAAAGTGAAAATGAATTTTGGCAAAGATGTTGCCCTAAGAAGAACCCAGAAGGTTCAAAGATTGTAAAGCACGTACAACTTACGTGTGTTGTGCAAAGTCTGCCTCGTCGGGTGTGGAAAAAGAAAACGGGGTTTTAAAATGGCCACCGTCAAGTGTCAGTTTTGCAATGTACATAACCATACAAAACAGTGTCCCTTCAGGCCATATGATGATTATGACGACGACGCATATGTGGCCGCGAGAAGAGAGACGTACCTGCAGATGAAAGCTGCAAAAGTGACCAGTGTGTGTGGGCCCAGTACCACTGATGTCTCTGGAACTAATAACACAAAGAGGAAAAAGAAAAATATTTTTCAATTCACTGAGGAAGTGACCGAACCACTTGAGCCTGCGATATCAGGACAACAGGCGTCAGCAAGCCACCGAGATGTGCTGCAGACCGGAGTGATGGGCAGAATTGTCACAGGAATGGTGGAAAAGGAGCAAAGGGAAGTTGAATCCTTGATCCAGGACAAGGAGGCCTTAATTTCTGCACTCCAAACTGCCCACCGTGATTATGATGTCTTGCAGGAGCAATTTAATAGGGAGCGAGAAGCGAACGCCTAGGTACAGAGGTGTATACTCCCAGCTATACTTGAGTATGAGGCGTTAAAGAAAACAGAGCGTCTCTTACGGAGTGAGTTGGAGGAGCTGACGACAAGTTTGGATAAGGCCAACACCGCAATTGCTAAAAAGGAATCAGAGAGAACAAGTCCTGACTGGAGACTATGCTATAAGATGTCCCAGAGAGATGTGCAAAACTTCATCAAAGACTTAGAAGTTTCTCACCAAAAGGCTTGCGTGCTCAAAACAGAGCTGGAGTTCTCATGCCAGGAGGGCCACTGTCTAACTACAGAGCTGGGTACTTTGAAGAAAGCCAATGAGACGGTCTTACGGATATAGAGACTGTGAAAATGGAGAATATAAACCTGAAGGAAGAGGTTTTAAACCTGACTGGTCAGGTCAGTGATGGGACTGAGAAGCTTCATCAAGCACAGAAAGTGAAGACGCAATTGGCGCAAGAAAAATTAGAAGTACAGGCTGCACTGCAGAATGCAGAGAAAATGCTGGAAAAAAGAATGCCTCGCCCTGGAGCAGCTGAAGATCACGTTGAGCGCCACAAGAGCATCGCTGGAGGTGGAGCTTAGAAGCCAGGTGACTCTGTGTGAGAGGGAACATGAGAAGGTCCAAAGACTGAAGCAAGAGCTGGAGAAGCAGAGAGGCAGTGCCATCCCAATGAGTCAGTATACCAAGGAGAAAGAGGCCTGGAAAACAGAAGCAGCAGGGATCCTAGCAACAAGAACTGCAGAGCTCAAAAAGATGAAGGAGGCGCTGATGCAAACCCAGAGTAAGCACCGGGAAGAGGTGAAGGCCCTGAGAGGGGACTGGCAGCATCAGATTGAAGAGTTGCAGATGCAGATGGCTGAGCGCGAGATGCAGCACACCAAGAGGGAGGAGGTGTCCATCCGTCAAGTGGCCTGCCTGACATTGCACCATGAAACCGAGATGGCTGATATCCACAAGCGGCTGGACTACACGACCAATGAGGGGGCCCGGCTACAGCTGGAGCTGGACAAGGTCCGGGAGCTGCAGGTCCAAAATAAAGAAAGAGAGACAGATTTAAGCCTTGCTCTGAGTCTGCTAGGAGACATAGAATCGCGACTCAATTCAAACAAAGATGAACAAGCAGCCGCACTGAGTGAAAGAAGAAAGGCAGAAGGACTGCTTTAAGACCTGAGGAAGGACCTGGAGTCTGAGTGTGCTGGCCGCAATATGGCGGAGAAACAAAAGTGTGACCTAGTCAAGAGCTTGAGGCTCTGAAGACTGAGCGGGACGCTACTTTGGACTCTACTGCTGTCCAGCAGCAGGTTTCTCAGATAAAGCTGGAGGAAAAGCTTACAACCCCAAGACAGACGTTTGGGTCACTGAAGCAGTCCAAGGAAAATGTGGCGGTAGAGATAAAGCAAGGGAGACGCACCAGGAAGCATGACCGTGATACCGTTGCAGTACTACAGTCTACTCTCCACAAAGCATGGAAGGCGAAGGCCAAGTGGTGATGCAGTAGCACAGTAAGAATCCAATCATACTACAGTGCCCAGGGGACCCAAAGTGGATTCCTTGCCATGAGGGCAACCACTGTGAAGAAACAGTCGTGAATGAGATGGAAGTGTGCCCGTGATCGTAGGAGGCAAACAACCGCACAGATTGTCCAGCGACTCTCTCAACAGAGTAAGTTAAAGAGTCAAGACAGAATGGCCCAAGCCTATGAGTCTGCTGACGGTAAATGAGAGGTGCCATGGGGTGCACTTTGGGATAATAAGAATCCCGACCCAGTTGAAGTACTAAAGATAAATATTGTGGAACCAAACACTGAAGGTACGCTGATGGAGAAAGGTCCAAAAGCCATCACCGCTAAAACAGAGTTGCTGTCATCACAAAAGAAGGCCAAACAGTCACTGGCGAGTGTATGCAATGAGCTGACCGAGGTCAAGGCTCTTCTACAGAGTAAGGGAGACTCTGAGCACAAGAGAATGATGCATCTTCAGGATTTGCAGATCAAGGTCACAATGTGGCTTAGAGTCCTGGCAGAGAGAGCCAGAAGGATGCTCAGGAACCTGTGCAAGAAGAGACACAACAAAAGCAGAGCATCAACCTTAAACTGGCACAACACAAAGAGATAGTGAGGTACCAGTCCTCAACCCCAGATGGCCTGGTAATTACCCCAAAAAGAAAATGCCTAAATTGTAAGGCAAGAAAAAAAAAGAGGGGGAGGAAAGGGCCGACGTCAGACATTTTCGATAAAGATGCTGGTGCACGGGAATGGTGCACGGGTCGCTCCACAGGACAATGTTTCGCTGGGGAGAGGGATATGTGACAGAGTCACTGACTCAGTAGGCTGGAACAGTGAATGGAGAGATGCTGCAGCCAGTTCACACAGTGTTAAACTCCTCAGACAGAGAAAGCACAGCTGAAGACTGATTAAACAGGGGCTGAACTCAAGTGCTTTAAAAAGCAGGAAGTTGCTCACACAAGTTGAGCTTGTTTTTCCACATGAGGGTGGGGAGACGTCTCCCGGCTAGGAAGCCCTAGCTGTTGCTCTGGTCCCCCAGTCCTGCGAGGAGCATTGCTGCTGGGACCAGCTGGGACCCCAACCCAGGATAAAGATTGCAGCGAGCGAGACACAGCCTGCTCCCCGGAACCGTGTTCCTGTTTGCTGTTGGAGCTGCATTACAGATAAGACTTTGGGCTTTATGCAGTAAGTGCCGAAAAAGTGCAATCGCCAAGGATACCTTATCGGCACGATTCTGCCGATTTTCCCTCTCCGTATGCAGATTCTGACGATTTTCCCTCTCCGTATGCAATAAATGCCGAATCCCTTCCGAATCAAGCCGAAAACATTTGCTCCCACTCTGCCGATGATTTGCCGATCACACACAGGTGTATGGGCGTGCATGGCGAGGTGGTGTTAGGTTCCCCAATGAAACTTCTTGCTGAATCTGCCGAAGCAAGCATGTTTTGGATTGAGCGGCCCATTTAAACGCAGCGTGTATTTTTATTCATTCTCTGTGTTGTTGGGAGAGAGAGAGAGAGAGAGAGAGAGAGAGAGAGAGAGAGAGAGAGAGAGAGAGAGAGAGAGAGAGAGAGAGAGAGAGAGAAAGAGAGACACACACACAGAGCTGGGCGATTTACATATTTCATATTGACTGAGACAGTTGTGGTGTATTGTGAGAGGTTTGTCCTGTGTTGTTTTGTTTAATTCTTTGTCTTGTTTTCACTTTGTAAGTGTTCAGTGCGATTGTCTTTAAATTTCTTTTCTGTTCTTTGTGAGTGCTAGAGGTATGGCCGAAAGGAGTGGGAAGAGTGATGCTGGTGTGAGTGGTACTGGTAGTCGTGTGAGTACACGTCTGAGTGAACGTAGGATTCAGGGGAGTGCTGTGGCTGCGAGTGTGAGTGGTGTTGCTGGGAGTGCAAGTGCTGCTGGTGGCTCTGTTGCTGGTGCTGCTGGGGTGTCTGCTGCTGGTGCATCTGGTGGTGTGGTGGTTGCTGGTGGCCCGCTTTTGGAGTCTCTTCCATTGGAAGAAGGAGAGTCCAGTCAGCAGCAGCCAAGCTCTGGGCCTGCACGTATTCGGAAGAAACGCGTGGAGCGGCCACGTAATCCTCGATTTAATGAAGAGGAAAACACAGTTCTTTTCACAGGGATTCTGGAGCACTATGACTATCTGTATGGGCATTTACTAGTTAAGTCTATCTTTGCATTGATTCTTCAAAGACATGTTATCCTAGGTCATGTGAGATGTCTGTTACGCTGTGCTCACCACGGACAAGGAGGGACCCCGAAACTGAGGTGAGATGGGTAACAACTGCACCCACAGCTACGGGGACACGCCTGGAAAGTGGAAAATAGGCGTCTAGAACCGTCTGGGAGTATAAGATAGAGTAAGATACTCGCCAGAAGAGAAGGGAGGTTCCAGGAGAGAGTTGGTACCTGGGGGCCAGAGCCGGGAGGTAGGTCGGAATCTGCAAGCCGAGGTAAAGGGGTTCGGGGAGTCCAGGAGGTCAGTGTGCTAGCCAAGGGTCAAAGTCCAGAGCGGGTCCACAGCCAAGCCGGTACGGTACACAAGGGATCACTAGAGAAGACAAAGAGACAGGAACTGAGGCAGGCGTTTGCACCGCGTGGGAGAGACACGCGCGGCCTGAGCTGGGGGCGGGAACTGCTCCTGAGGGAGGACGTAAAGGTCCTCGGCCGTGCGCGCGCATGCACGTGTTCTGTAACCGCCGCGGGAAGCAGAGGAGAAGGAAGATCCCGCCCGCGGCGGCGAGGAGGCAGAGCCGGAGCAGAGGCAGATAAAGTCACGGGAGGAACCCCCTTACAGAGAGGTGTTCCCGCGGACCTTACAGTACCCCCCCTTGGGGAGCGCCCTCAGGACGACTCCAATATGGCTTTTGGGGAAATTTAGCGTGAAAGAGTCTCAGCAATCTGGGAGCATGTATTTGATGGTAGGGTACCCAAGATCTTTCCTCTGGACCAAAGCCCTTCCAGTGAACCAGGTATTGTACCAAACCCCACGTCCTCCTGGAATCCAGAATAGACTGAATTTCAAACTGCTCCTGCCCCTGAACTATGACTGGCTTAGGGTCAATCGGTGTCCTATCGAACCGCGGACTCTGGGACACAGGTTTCAGCAGTGACACGTGGAACGCGGAGGGTATCCTCATGGATGGAGGAAGTTCCAGACGATATGCCACAGGATTGATCCGTTCTATTACTGAGAATGGACCCAAGAACCTGGGAGCCAGCTTGTGGCTTTGAGTCTTCAGTCTAATGTTCTTGGAGGAGAGCCAGACCTTATCCCCTGGTTTGAAGACTGGTGCCTGACGGCGGTGACGATCTGCCTGTGACTTTTGTCTGTAAGTTGCCTTTCTTAAAGCCTCTTGGATCCTTTTCCAGGATTCCTGAAGATCCTTGATTCGGTCATGGGCCGCTGGAACCCCGGAAGGAACTGAGGTGATGGGCAGCTGACCCGGGTGAAAACCATAATTAATGAAAAAAGGGGTTTTCAACGTGAAGCTGTTCTTTAAAGAGTTATGGGAGAACTCTGCCCACGGAAGTAAATCTACCCAATTGTCTTGGCTTTCTGCGATGAAGCATCGGAGGTATTGATCCAGAGTCTGATTCGTTCTCTCGGTTTGCCCATTAGTTTGGGGATGATACCCGGAAGAAAAATGGAGGGTAAAATCCATCCTACGAGCGAAGGCCCGCCAAAATTTTGAGACAAATTGTGTACCTCGATCGGATACGATGGAAAGAGGAACTCCGTGAATGCGGAATATTTTCTTAACAAAAATGTCTGCCAGGGTGGGGGAATTGGGTAGGCCTTTGAGAGGAACGAAATGGGCCTGCTTGGAAAAACGATCCACGACAACCAGAAATGGTGTTCATCCCTTTAGAGGTTGGAAGTTCCACCTCAAAGTCCATGGACAGATGACTCCATGGGCATTCTGGTATAGGGAGGTGTTGTAGAAGGCCGTACTGCTTTTTACGAACGGTCTTAACCTGGGCGCAGATTGGACAGGTCTTTACGTACTCCGAAATGTCCTGCAACATGGTTGGCCACCAAAAGGTACGACCAATGAGGTCAGAAGTCCTGCTAATGCCTGGATGACTGGCTGACCTAGAGGAATGACCCCACTCAAGAATCTTCTTAAGGAAGCGTGGAGCTGCATACAGATGGCCGACCGGCACCTTAAGGCCCCTCGGCAGATTAGATTGTGCTGCCATGACCTGATCCAGGATATCAAAAGAGTTGGCCGAAATAATATATTGTCTCGGAGATAACTTCAGAATTGTCCTCAAACAGGAATTGACGTGAAAGTGCGTCAGCCTTTTGATTCTTTGAACCAGGAATGTAAGATATGAGATAATTAAATCTCGAAAAAAAAAGAGACCATCGAGCCTGACGGGACCCAAGGCGACGTGCACTCTCAATGTAAAGTAAGTTTTTATGATCAGTAAAGATCGAAATGGGGGTCACCGTTCCCTCCAGAAGATGTCTCCATTCCTGAAGGGCAAGTTTAATAGCCAGGAGCTCTCTGTTTCCGACGTCATAGTTCCGTTCTGCCGAATATTTTTTTTTTTAAAAGAACCCACAGGGATGAAATTTGGCCTGTGGGGACTGTCTCTGAGAGAGAATGCGCCAGCACCGACGTTGGATGCGTCCACCTGTATGGTAAAGGGAAGCTCGGGGTCAGGGTGACGCAAAATAAGAGCAGAAGCGAAAGATTTTTTGAGGGAGTCGAAAGCTTGGAGAGCTGCAGGAGACCAGATTGCTGTGTTAGCTCCCTTTTTGGTAAGGGCAGAATGGGGGCCATGGTAGAAGAAAAATTCTTGATGAATTTACGATAGTAATTCGCAAATCCCAAGAATCGCTGTATGGCTTTCAGGGAAGTGGGTTGTGGCCATTCTAAGACAGCCTTGAGTTTGACTGGGTCCATAGAGAAGCCAGTGCTAGAAATTATATATCCAAGAAAGGGAATGGAAGAAAGATGAAAAGAACATTTCTCTAGCTTAGCGTAGAGGTTGTTCTCCCGAAGGCGGGACAGGACTAATTTCGTGTGCTGAATGTGGTCAGAGAGGGATTTGGAAAAAATAAGGATATCATCAAGGTATACGATAACGAAGCTGTCGAGGAAATCACGGAAGATCTCATTGACAAACTCCTGGAAGACCGCCGAGGCATTGCACAGGCCGAAAGGCATGACTAGGTATTCATAATGCCCATCCCGGGTGTTAAAGGCGTTCTTCCACTCGTCGACCTGACGGATGCGGACAAGGTTATAGGCTCCGCGGAGATCAAGTTTGGGAAAAAAATTGCCCCCTGTAGACGATCGAAGAGTTCGGAAATGAGTGACAGGAGGTAACGGTTCTTGATCGTAATTTTGTTAAGACCTCTGTAATCAATACACAGACGCAAGGAACCATCCTTTTTCTTAACAAAAAAAAATCCAGCTCCAGCTGGAGATGAAGAATTGCGGATGAAACCCTTCCTCAAATTAATAAAAAATGTTCCTGACGAAGTACTTGGTACGAAACGCGTAGAGGTCACGACAGGTCATCCTGTGAGTGTATGCTGGTAAGCTGAGATGGAGCCTGCAGGAGACAGCAGCGGTTTTATCCATCTCCGCGGTGCCGAGATCCGGATCCTGTGCAGACACCGCGAGTCTGCTGACTGTCTCAGTGTGAGTGTCCGTTTCCCCTTGCCAGTGCCCAACCCTATGGTGGTTTCTATACAAATCTGTTGATAGGTTGTTTTCATGTTTGGTTTTTCTTTCATGTTTTTTATATAAATTTTACTGTATTTGTATACTGTGCAGCTTAGGGTTTAGTCACCATCAGGTGTTCTCCTTGGTAGTACTTAGCCGTCCAACTGCACAGCTGTTCTGAGTTGGGGTTGGATCCCCTCAGTTTTTGTGTATTTTTAATAAATTACCTTCCACTAATCCCTGGTGCGCATTTGTGCATTTTTTATTATCTTGTATTTCAGGGTGCCTTCCCCCCTTTCTAAGGGGGGTTCACCTAGATTTGAGAGTTTCTGGGGAGACGCTTTATGTACATGCTGCAAAGGGATCATCCACACCATCACACAGCACGAGCGCTGAATATTCTGTTTTTTCTCCCTTCCTCAAATTATCCTGAATATACTCGGTCATGGCCTTGGTCTCGGGTATGGTATGGGGGTAAAAACGGCTCTTGGGTAAGGTAGCACCGGGAAGGAGATCAATAGGACAGTCAAAGTCTCTATGGGGAGGTAACACCTCAGAACGGCTCCTGATGAAACCTATGTGGTGAAACGCGTAGAGTGACGCTCTATTCCTGAGACGGCCGGAACCCCAGGAAGTGGACGCGGCGGATGACATCACTTCCGGTGTTTGGAACGCACCGGTGGAACGCACGCCACGAGAGAGGGGGAGCTGAAACACCATTCACCCGGCCGGAGAGATCCATTGAGATCTAAATGCTTATCCCTATTTGAAACCATGTGAGTGTAAACTTGTTTGACTTACTTTCATAAATGATACATACAGTCTGCACTATGTCCAGTCGTATCTTTGATTAAGGTTCCTGGGAGTACATCTGTATGGGGCTGCATTGACTGCTGTATTTCCTGATAACTGAAGGACTAACAACAATACCTTAAAAGATACCTTTATGTGCCTGAATAACCTCACACGTTTGTGAGTATATATTGAGAGCAGTGCCATCTGTATTTGAGATTATCCATTTTCACCTTAACAATATTGCACTATCACCATTGTATTTCATTCTTTTTTACATATATTGCGCTTCCCGGACATTTCATCGCTACAACACCTCAGAACGTACCTTATCAAAAACGTCCGCCAGGTCCCAGTAGACCGTTGGAAGGGAAGTTTTATACTCTGCGGGTAATTCCACTCCGGCTAACATCCGTTTGGGGGAAGACAGGTCTTAAGGCACTGGGGCTCCATCGTATGGGTTCTTTATTAACCCAATCTAATTGTGGGTTATGAAGTTGCAACCAGGGGAGTCCCAGAATCACATCTACCGATGGAGTGTGGATCACGTCCAAGATAATCTTCTCTTGGTGACCGTCCTTCGTGGAGAGGGATAGAGTACAAGTCTCCAGGAAAATAAAAGCTGGTTGGAGTGGACGCCCGCCAAACATCCGTTTGGGGGAAGACAGGTCTTAAGGCACTTGGGCTCCATCGTATGGGTTCTTTATTAACCCAATCTAATTGTGGGTTATGAAGTTACAACCAGGGGAGTCCCAGAATCACATCTACCGATGGAGTGTGGATCACGTCCAAGATAATCTTCTCTTGGTGACCGTCCTCCGTGGAGAGGGATAGAGTACAAGTCTCCAGGAAAATAAAAGCTGGTTGGAGTGGACGCCCGTCTTTGGCCTCCAGACCACCTGGAACAGCCTTAGATTGGAAGGGAATCCCATTCCTATAGGTAAAACTCGGATCAATAAAGTTTCCCTGAGACCCAAAATCTATAAATGCGGAGGCGGGGATCAGGGAGTTATTCCAAGCCAGAGAGATAGGCAGCATTATTCGAGTGGGAAGTACTTTAAAAGAAGAAAGAGGAGAAGAGATTACACCCAACGAGACCCTCTCATACCTTATTGGGTCTTGGCGTTTCCCGGCCGCAGAGGACAGCTTACCAGCAGATGACCGGGATGACCGCAGTAATGGCACAGTCCACCATCTCGTCGACGCTGTCTCTCAGACGCGGATAGCCGATGACCTCCGAGCTGCATAGGTTCAGGCTCATCCATGGGTTGGGGAACATAATGGACGAAACTGCGGCTGGTAGACCGAGAGGAGGTGGTACGAGGAAGAGCGCGTTCAAGTCTTCTCTCTCGTAACCGCTGGTCCACGCGGATGCAGACCGCAATGAGATCTTCCAATTTGGTGGGTCTCTCCATAGTGGCCAGCTGGTCTTTGATGGCGTCCGACAGACCCTGCCATAAAGCTGCGGAGAGCGAGTCATCGCTCCAGGAGGTCTCCGCCGCGATGGTTCGTAAGTCCAGAGTATACTCGGCAACAGGACGGGTACCCTGGGAAATATGGAAAAGAGAAGAATCGGCCGTAATTTGGCGACCAGGCGTATCAAATACTTGCCTGAATTCTCGAACAAAGCGAGAATAGTCGCGAGTCATGGCAGGATCCCGCTCCCAGAGGGGGGATGCCCAGGCTAGGGCCTTTCCATTCAAGAGGGGCATAATATAGGCCACCCTTGAGCATGCAGTAGGAAAGCATGAGGGTGATAATTCAAATTGAATCTCGCACTGATTGAGAAATTCTCTGCTCTCGTGGGGGTCCCCTGCATAGATGTTGGGAGTCGGGAGACGAGGATCCACAGCCACGGGAAGACCTGGAGAGGGAAACGCCACAGCTGCCATGGGAGAGGGACCTGGGGAATGCTGCAATGAGGAGAGTCTAGAGAGCTCTTGCGTCATGGAGGCAAGCTGCGCCTCTAGCTGGAGAAGTCACTGCATGGGGCTTGGTTGCTTAACCTCTTCGGGGTCCATGTCCGTTAGGCTGAGCATAATGTTACGTTGTGCTCACCACGGACAAGGAGGGACCCCGAAACTGAGGTGAGATGGGTAACAACTGCACCAACAGCTACGGGGACACGCCTGGAAAGTGGAAAATAGGCGTCTGGAACCGTCTGGGAGTATAAGATAGAGTAAGATACTCGCCAGACGAGAAGGGAGGTTCCAGAAGAGAGTTGATACCGAGAGCATGGTGGCCAGAGTCAGGAGGTAGGTCGGAATCTGCAAGCCGAGGTAAAGGGGTTCGGGGAGTCCAGGAGGTCAGGGTGCAAGCCAAGGGTCGAAGTCCAGAGCGGGTCCACAGCCAAGCCGGTACGGTACACAAGGGATCACTAGAGAAGACAAAGAGACAGGAACTGAGGCAGGCACGACCGTGGGTAACACAGGTCACACAAGCTATGCTCAGCCAAAGAAGGTATTGCTGAGCAAGGTATAAATAGGAGGAGGGACCAATAGGAAGAGGGAGAGTGACGAGGGAGCGACCCCAGGGAAGGTAGGGATTGGTGGGAAGGATATTGCCACAGCTGCGCTAGATGTGAAGCTTTTGGGCGGTGCACGCGCATCAGGCGTGTGCACCGCGCGGGAGAGACACGCGCGGCCTGAGCTGGGGGCGGGAACTGCTCCTGAGGGAGGACGTAAAGGTCCTCGGCCGTGCGCGTGCATGCGCGTGTTTAGTAACCGCCGCGGGAATCGGAGGAGAAGGAAGATCCCGCCCGCGGCGGCGAGAAGGCAGAGCTGGAGCGGAGGCAGGTAAAGTCACGGGAGGAACCCCCTTAGAGAGAGGTGTTCCCCCGGACCTTACAATGTCTTAATATCAAAATATTATTCTATAATATCTATCAATTAAACTTAATTGTTACACACATATTCCTTCATGCTTTAGAACGACCATAACAATCAGTCTAAAAATGTGGCCAAAGTTCATACAATATTCATGCAAGCTTCCTTACATTTGTATGTTTACACATAAATGCTCATGTGGTACACATATTACACCTAAACCACCATGTTTGGAATCTCTTGGAACAGGTAGCAGTTTAGGAAACTGATCGTTTTTATAATAATAATTAACGTCATATATTTTGTATGTATTTCAAGGGCGGACAAGTTCAGCATCAAAAAAAGAAATGTGGGATCAAATAACCTTGGCTGTGTCTGCGTGTGGGAATCATGTCAGGGACCGGCCGAATTGTCGGAAGAGATTCGATATCAGGGTAAACTTAAAGAAAAACATACAAGCACAACGGATGCATGCTTCTTTCACTGGAGGTGGGCCGCCAGCATAATCTCTAATCTTTTTTTTTTTTTTTCAACTTTCTTTTTATTATTTTCAAGTATAAATCATACGAACACATTACATTGCGTTGTCCTGGTGGACAGACTCAACATCAGACATACAACATTTAACAGACAGAGGGAAGGGAAGACGACAGGACATAGACAAGTAGAGGGATAAGGGGAGGTGAGAGGGGGAGGGAGGGGGGGGAGTTGAGGAGGCGCTCCCATTCGCTTCCTGGATCTCTTCTGTCGGACGGACACCACCTGCCCTTGTTATTGTAGTTCTCCCACTTATTGAGGTTTTAGAGGCGTCAGCTTAGACCTAGCTCCCTATAGGGGGTTGGGCCTACCGTTAGTCCTATGAATCTGTTTTGTCGTCTTGTCTGTGCATCCAAGGAGAACTCATTTTGTCCTATTAAAGCCAGATGGTGGCATTACTCAGTCCCGGGATATCCGTCTGGGCTAGCCAATACAGCCAGACTTTTTCAAATTTTTCGCCAGTATCGTTAACCAGACATGTTAACTTTTCCATCTGGCATACAAACCAAATTCGATTTCTAATTTTGTCTATTGATGGAATTTTGTTCTGGTTCCACAATGCTGCGGTCTCGCACCGCATAGCTGTTGCAAAATGTGCTATTAATTTGTTCCCCGTTCTTGAGACTTCGTCAGTGGGTCTGCCTAGGAGGAACAGCCACGGGTCTAGCTGAATTTGGAGGCCCAAGATCCTCTGTAGCCAATCTCGAATCTGTTGCCAAACTGGCATAAGCTTTGGGCAGGACAACAGCATGTGTACCAGATCCCCCTGTTCCCCACACTGCCGTGGGCAGAGCGGGGAAGCGCATTTAATAAATTTAGCTAATCTGACTGGGGTGAGATATCACCTCAACAATACCTTATATGAGTTCTCCTTCAATGTCGTGCAGATGGAGCTGCTGGCGGCCGCCTTGAAAATTTCCGTCCAGTCCTCGTCCTCTAGTGTTTCCTGCAGGTCTGATTTCCATAAACTCATGAATCTGGGTCTAGTGATGTCGTCCTTGTCAGTACCGACCACCTGTCTGTATAGAGTGGAGATCAGTCCCCGTGTGTCAGTTCCCTGCACACAGAGCCTTTCAAAATTCGTTAAGGGTGGTCTCGCCGTGTGTTTGTTGTAAAATGCCCGGACCTGGAGGTATCTAATAAATTCTGTGTTAGGAATGTCTGTTTCTGACTTCAATTGATCAAATGATTTGATGGTATTGCTGCCCTCCAGGTCCTTTAATCTGTGAACCCCCCGTTGTCACCAGATCTGGAAATTCTTCACCTCTAGTCCAGGAGCAAAATCCGGATTACTATATAAAGGGGCCATTAGTGTGTGTTCAGCGGTCAATGAGTAGCTATATTTGGACACCTCCCAGACCGAGAGCGAGTTGACCACCGATGCCAAAGGGTCTTTTATAGCCTTAATTTTTTGTTTGGGGTACCAGATGAGGTCTCTGAGCTCTAGTGGGGCGCACAACTCCTTCTCCAGAGACACCCACCGGCGCAGCTCCGGGTCCCCATGCCACTGCGTAATTTGGCACAACTGAGCTGCCTTATAATAGGACAACAAGCATGGCACTGCCAGACCCCCCGCCTCCTTGGGTTTCTGCATAATTGCTGCTTTGATCCGTGGTTTTTTGCCTTTCCAAATAAATGATGTTATTGAATTTTGTAAGTCCTTAATCTCAGATCTTACTATTGGTATCGGGAGAGTTTGAAACAAGTACAGTATTCTGGGGAGAATGTTCATCTTAACACTGTAAATTCTGCCTAGCCATGAAATACCATATGCTGACCAGTCCCGTAGTTCCTTTTTTAGGGTCTTTATCAGATTGGGATAATTTGCTTGGTATAGGGATGTTATCTGTTTTGTGACATTCACCCCTAGGTGTTTGATGGACCTGGGCTGCCATTTAAACTCAAAATTGAGTTCCAATAGTTTTTGTATGTCCCCGGGGATGTTCAAGCTCATCGCCTCCGTCTTTGATTGGTTTATCTTGAAACCTGAGAGCTGGTTGAACCGCCCCAGGAGCGCAAATAGGTTGGGGAGAGAGGTGAGCGGTTTGGTGATTGTCAAGATAATGTCATCAGCGTATAACGCTAATTTGTGCTCCTGTGAGTTAATTTGGACCCCAGTTATGTCCCTGTTACTGCGTATATGTGCCGCAAGCGGTTCGATGCATAGGGCAAAGAGCAGGGGCGAGAGAGGGCACCCCTGCCTCGTCCCACTTTTGATTGGAAACAACTCAGAGGGGAAGTCCTGATGAAGGATCCTCGCTGCAGGAGATGTGTATAATGCTTTTATTGCCCTCAGAATCTTTTCCCCGAAACCATATGCCCCAAGCGTGGTCTCCAGGTATGGCCAGTCTATCCTGTCAAAGGCTTTCTCCACGTCCAGGCTTAACACCAAACTCCGAACCTTGTTGGCATTGACAAAGTCAATTATATCTATTACCCTTCTGGTATTATCGGCCGCCTGTCTATCTCTAATAAAGCCAACCTGGTCCGGATGGATCAGCCTAGGCAGGATAACACTTAAACGATTGGCCAGTAATTTAGAGTAAATTTTAACATCCGAATTTATCAACGATATCGGCCTGTAACTTTGGCAATTTGTGGGATCTTTGTCCTTCTTATGAATCAAGGAGATTGACGCCTGGAGCATCTGGGCCGGGAAAGGCTCTCCCGCTAGGACCCCGTTAAATAACCTAAGCATGTGTGGGGCTAGTATTCCAATGAATTTTTTATAATATAAAATAGAAAACCCGTCTGGGCCCGGGGCCTTGGAAGACTTCAAGCTTTTGACTACTGCTGTCAGTTCTTCCCGCATGAAATCACTCTGTATCGCCTCTCGCTCCAACCTGCCCAACTGCAGCAGAGTAGCCTCTGCGAGGAATTCCTGCAGTCTGCGCCTTGTATTTACATTGTGGACCACTTTCTCCCCATTATACAACTGTGCGTAGTATTGTTTAAACTCTTCCACTATAACTTTAGGGTTAGAGGATGTCTCCCCTGTTTTTGTTCGAATTGATTGTATATTGTAATTTGGCTGCCTATTACGGAGTCGATTGGCTAACATTGTGTCCGGCTTGTTGGCTTTCTCATAAAATTTTCTATGTGTCCAACTCAAGTCTTTCTCGGCCCTGGAGGTGAGGAGGAGGTTAAGCTCAGTCCTTACATCCTTCAACTCCTTTAGGGTATCTCCTCTGCCCGATCGGCTATGTAGTGCAGAGAGCTCATGTAACCTCTTATATAGCTGTGTCAATTTGGCATCCCTCAGTTTTTTCTGTCTTGC
The DNA here is from genome assembly GCF_040206685.1 of Ascaphus truei. NCBI lineage: Eukaryota > Metazoa > Chordata > Amphibia > Anura > Ascaphidae > Ascaphus > Ascaphus truei. The sequence continues at coordinate 162,975,084 of NC_134484.1, read as the reverse complement.
TGCTATGCTAATTAGCACTCCCCTCATTGTGGCTTTGTGAGCCTCCCACAGGGTTGTGTGCCTAGATTAGTCTGGAAAAACTGCCTGATTTCCTCTTTAACCTTTTTCTCTAATTCTAGTATCTTAATCAGTGACTCATTTAGTTTCCAGTTTGCTCCCGGGCTAATAGGCCTAATCTGTGTGCATCTCAGCTCTATTGATGCATGGTCCGACCACGTAATGTCGTGTATTTTGGAATCGGATATCTGTGGGACCATTCCACTAGACACAAAAAAGTGGTCAATCCTGCTGTAACTGTCGTGAGGGTGTAAGTAGAACGTATAGCTCCGCTCCCCGGGGTGCTGTTCCCTCCATATATCTACCAGGCTCCCCTGCTTGAGGCCCTCCAGCAGTGGCCCATTTCCTGTGTGTCTAGGCTTTTGCTGCTGCGGTGATCTATCTATCCTGGGGTCTATTGTTTTGTTGAAATCCCCTGCTAGGATTATATTTCCCACGGCACATCTTTGCAATACCTGGAAAAACTCCTCAAAGAACTTCGGATCGTTTTCGCAGGGTGCGTATATGCAAGCTTGGGTTACTCTACATTGTTGTAGGAGTCCTACTAAGATAAGATATCTCCCTTTGCTGTCCCTTTTTGTTTTCTCTAGTTGGAAGGGGGATTTATTATTGAATACTATGGCTACTCCTTTCTTTTTTTCTTTAGCGGAGGCCAGGAAAAACTGCCTATAACTTTTATCTAAGAACCTAGGGCTGCTGTGAGAACTGAAGTGGGTCTCCTGGAGAAAGATCACGTCCGCCCCTCTGCGTCTAAATTCGGAGAAGGCTTCCTTACGCTTCTTTGGGCTATTGAACCCTTTAACGTTTTGGGAGATAAGTGTTACTGCCATTTTTGTATGTAGTGTGGGTAGCTTTGTCAAATGTGGTGCAGGTGCTTACCCTGGGGGAGCATCCCTCGCGGGTGGCGTCGTCCATGATGGCGTCTTGTACTGGGGATCGTCTCCTCTCTTCGGGGGTCCGGAACATGGACGGGGAAAGACATGAGGGAAAGGCAAGGGAAACAACAAACAAATAAACACACAAACAGTACCCTGGTGGTCCCCGAGGGTCCCAGGGTAAATGCCCGGAAGTAAATCCTTCCCTCTGGACCCTCCTCCCTCCCTGTCCAGCACCATAGTCCCTCCTGCGGACCATGGGATTCCGGGACTATAACAGGGGCGCGGGCTGGGCCCAACTCCCTGTCGTGGAAGCACATGCCTGCGGGCAGGGTTGGTTACAGACTCCCGACCACCCGCCGGCTTCTGCTAAACATCCTCACGCAGCCACCTCCTCCCCCAACTGGGTCTAACTTCAGGCGACCCTTAATTCCCTTAACCTACATGTCTTGTTGTGTTTATTAGTATCCAAGCCTAACTGCTGTGTTCTGGCCTGTTTGTAATGCCTAACTGGGGACGCACGGAGCCGAACCCCCCCTGCACCCCTGGACCTCCTTCTATTCTGCTTGTGACCCCCCCTGCTTCCTCCACTGGCCTGTCCTCTCCCTTGCTTGCATCTGCCTAGGTGGCCGCTGGATTCCCTCTTCCTGCCTTGTGTATTAGGCCTCCATCTCCTTCAACCCTCCTTCCCCTTGCCTCCTGGGTATCTCTCCCTCTTGTCGCGCCCTTCCCCACTGCTCTGGGGCTGCTTCGGTGTGACAGCCTTCTCTGCCAGACTTTCCTTCACACGTGCTGTCTAGCCGTCTTCCCTCAGTGTCCGCTGGGCGTCCGTACCCCTCCCCGGCATTGGAGCTCGCGTGCCTCCGCCGGGGGGAGCTGGGACCCGACTCGTGACGCACTTCCGGTGGGACAGCCTCTCCGCCGGAACTCCGCGGCGCCGCCGGAACCTGTCAGGGGACGCAGCAGTGGGTTGGCAGATGGGGGCCAGATGAGGGCGGAGACGGTCGCAGCCGGTTGCGGGCGCACTCTGTTTACCAGTCTGCCCCGCCAAAACAGCCGCCGCCATGATACTTGCCGCGCTGAGAGCTGGGACCCGACTCATGCCGCAGTTCCGGTGGGACAGCCTATCTGCCGGGTATCCGGAACTCCGCGGCACCGCCGGAACCTGTCAGGTGACGCGGCAGTGGGTTGGCAGATGGGGGCCGGACGAGGGCGGGGATGGTCGCAGCCGGGGGCGGGCGCACTCTGCTTACCAGTCTGTCCCACCAAAACAGCCGCCGCCATGATACTTGCCATGCATTCTCCCCTTCTTTGCCAGGTAAGACTAGTAACGCCATTTTGGGGGGTTTTCTTCGCCATTGCAGGGTTTGGTGCAGGTGGGCATATTCACTCCCTCTGGTCTCCTTGGGCACCTTCTGAGGTCAAGGTGGGCCTTAGAACAGCGTTCATCAATGGGGGTTCTAGTAGCAACTTAACATGGAACTTATGGAACTTGAACTGTGATTTTCGGCGTCTTGTATGATGTTACTAAGCGTCTGTGTCCGCTCTGTCTTTGCGCCGCTCCGCTGTTTTGGGCACTTTTTCCCATTCAGCTGGGCGAAGGGGACGCGCCTCCGGGGGTCCCTGGGCCTGTGGTTGTAGCTGTTATTCCCAGCTTTTTGAGGAAAGCGGCCCCCTCTGAAAGGTGTTTAATGGTGTGGGAGCGGTCGTTTCTTATCACCACCAGGGCGAAAGGGAAAGCCCAGCGATAGCGGACGTCTGCGTCTCGTAGGGCTCTTGTAATGGGGAACAGCGCCCTCCGCCTCGCCAGGGTAATAGGGGAGAGATCCTGGAAAATCGCCATGGAGATTCCCTCATAGGTTACCGCCGGCGTAGCCCGTGTAATCTTACAGATCTCCTCCTTTGTTCTGTAATGGTGCAGGCGGAGGATCACGTCCCGGGGAGGGTTGTTGGGCATTGGGCGCGAACGCAGGGCGCGATGGCAGCGATCCATTGTTAGCTCAGCCTCCGTTTTGCCTGGCAATATGCTGCTCATCCACCTATTGAGCAGGGCCTCGGGATCTAGGATCTCCTCGGGTATCCCCCGTATGCGCAGGTTATTGCGCCTGTCGCTATTCTCGATGTCCTCTTGCCTGTCGTCGTGGAGGGTTTGCCCGGGGACAGAGATATCGGAATATATTCTGCTCCATTTCCACCAGGTGACAAATGTTACTGTACTAGGCGTGTCGTAGGTTACAGTTCTTATCTATATTTCCGCTGCAACTCATACTTTCTTCCCAATATAAGCATAACTACATATATATCTGTATATATGTCTCTCTCTCTATATCTATCTATCTATCTATCTATCTATCTATCTATCTATCTATCTATCTATATCTATCTATCTATCTATCTATCTATCTATCTATATATCTAGTTGTCCAACAAAAAGTAAAAATTAATATATATGGTGGCAAAATGTGGCACTGAGTGCTCATTTGCATGTCATTTCCCAGAATCCCTTGCTGCAGTGGAAGCGCTGTATGCTGGCTGATAATGGGGAAAGACAGGGTTGCAGATCTGTCTAAGACATGCAAATGAGCATACAGTAATATTTACAGTTGCTTTATACATATATAGATATATATCTCTATGTGTGTGTTTGGAAACATGTATTGGCTCAGCTATCGTGGATGACATCATTATGAGTAAACATACACAACTTGACCTGCATGAAGGGATTATGTGTAATGATCTTCCAAATAACACACACTGCAACCTTCTACCTTCAACATGTTTGCCCTATAGTTGAAAGCAGAATGTATGTGTGTATCTTTGTACAAACAATGGGTTAATATGCATAACCACAAAGCACATCCGCAATCATTGTTTGTCACAGTCATGTATAACTTCATTATACTGTGTCTGTGCACACAAATGCCTAATTCACTTTTTCATGTATGTGTCGATACATATATACATATATACATATAATATATATATAATATATATATATATATATATATATATATATATATAAATTAGTGAGAATCTATGTTACACCTATAAACAGGCCATTACTGCCTCATCAAGTCTTGCATGGAAGATAGTGCATTCAAAGTCGAACATTCATAATTTGCACAAACCAATATCGTTATGTTTAATTTAAGCTCTTTTTTCGCTTCATGTAGTATACTGAGAGCATAAATAGGAACATGTATCATATGGTATTTAATTGTGTTCATATGTAGCTCACTTCAGATTTTTATTTCACTCATGTACCGGTGTGTGAAACCAACTGCAATTAATATGTAATCACAGCATAGAGGAGAACACAGGGGGTGGGGTTGGGCACTGAGCCAGATCACAGGGTCATGTTACGGTCAAGTCTTGTGGGACGCCTTACAGGTGGTAGAAACAAATAAAAGGTCAGGGTGCTGTCACATCTTAGGGGAGGGACTACAGTTGTTAGAAGCTGACAAGGTGAACAGAAGTTCATCACATTCATTTGAAATGGTAATTCAATGAAGACTTTCACCCACCAGGCCACTATATATGAAAACGTACGTTAGTCATTCGTTCACTCATATCTTCTTTTAACCTTATAGATACGCCACATTATCACACCAGTACCATCTGTGAGCGACACACTGCATGTGTTGATGAGTGTCAGCCACATTGAGCGCTACACCTGCTTCTCTTAAATGTTCACACAAATCACTAAAAACATTCATTCACATTTCCACAATTAGGTACTGAATTATAAGCAGAGTCACCTTTGCTGTCATGGTAGTGATGTACATTATTATTGTTAGATGACTACACAACATATGCAGTGTATGCCCAACAGAACACTTAATTTTAGAACGCATTCCTGCATGAACATTGTATGTTGTATGGTTTTTACAATAAATGTGCCAATTAGGTTCACATGTACATTTATGTTAAGATGGATAATGCACAGCTTGCCAGAAACATATCATTGTCATTTCCTTATGTGATGCTGATATTTAGCCATAAATACTCCCACTACACAAACTTAATGTTAATTATGTACACATGTCAATAAAATTCTTATGTTATTCTTCTATATAGTTGCTCCTGAAGCTCATGTGTCACCTGACACTGAACATGTCTCATCACCTGGCTAATCCAGCTCATCATCAAGCATGGAAGGTGAGGGTATGAGGTGCAGCACATCTAATGTGTACATTTGTAGATGTTAATTTGCCATGCTAAATAAATGCCTTTCACATGTAATTAACTTCACATCAGTTATTGTCACAAAAGATGTAGTGTTTCCTGACAACATGTATTGTGTGTGTTGTAAACTATCAGCTAGGAGTTGTGAGGTTACAACAAACTTTCATTCATTCTTCTTTCACACTGAGTCGAAACATCATTGTTACTTCAAGCATAAACTTTTAATTTGACACAAATTAAAAATTATGGAAACATGTTATGTGTTACACTGTGAGAACAACTCTCATTATATTGAAAAACAAGTGAAAGTTCCATGGCAGTTCATAATGTCTTTCTTTATTTGTAGAACCAGATGTTGCCGCTCAAGGATAAATTCACTCAAGTGACCATGAAGATGTTCCCACTCCTGGATTAACCCAGCATTCAAGTCCTCCTGCTTGTGACACCTACTCAGCTATTGCAGCTTCTGAAGAAAGAATCTTGGGTGAAGAAAATCGTCGCCATTCAGAAATGATGTCAGTGCTTGAAAGGATGATATCACTGCAGGAAAGGTCAATATCACACATGTCACAAATTGAAAGAGTCATCATCCAAGTTCCTAAAGAAATCCAAAATGTAAACAGAACATTACAAGCAATAGTTGTGAATCTAAGCCAAGCAAATCAGTTGCGAATTACTGCAAGAGATCAACAATTCCACTTTACCCCATCTGAGGATGAATCTTTACATGCTGCTACTTTTTCTCCAGTCATCAGTTCTTCATTCCCCAGTTGTGGATGATACCGGTACAGTAGGTGCAAGTTCTGTGCAGGTCCCTGTCAACATCCAACCGCTTACATCTGTTCAAAATCAGGAATGGACACCTACAAATGAGACACGAAAAAGAAAGTTAGGGCAACAATTACTACTAACCAGCTTTTGGAAAAAGATTAAAACACCAAAACAAGAAACTGCTCCAACCTCAGTCGTGCAATGTTTACAGTAGCAACTGGTTCACAACTGCCACAGGCCACACCCAGTGCCCCTGAAGTGCAACAGCCCACACCCAGTGCCCCTGAAGTGCAACAGCCCACACCCAGTGCCCCTGAAGTGCAACAGCACACAAACAGTGCCACAGAACTGCCACAGGCCAGTACAAGTCGTACAGTTAAGGCCAAAGTACTTGGCAAAGGGAAAAAGCAAACACAACAGCCAACAAGCAGGCCTGTGACTCGCACTCAAAAGGATAAACAAAAATAAATAATCACATTCACTAAATGTGTTGGTGTCCTGGTGGTGTTTACTGCAGACTATTTCATGCATAGTGTATGTATGATCATGTACAGATGCTTCATAACATTCAAGTATGTCCTTGTAAACATGAATGTTTAGAAATGCTCACTGACTGAATAAAGGCATATTTAATAACATATGAATATGTATTAATCATCAGTTGATTCATGGTACAACATTATTACACACTTGCCATGTTTAGAGAAGCTGACATTCACTTAGCTCTTGTTCAAGATGAGATGTATGGGGGTTTGTTTGGTAATGTAGATAGTCATTTCATGCTAATATTATTGACATACAACTTTAAGTAACTACCCATATAACAGCATACATTTTGATGTTGTGTTTTCTGGTGTCTTAACTCTGTAACACATTACTTACCTTAATCTTCTCTCATAGTTCATAATGTTGGCATGTGATTATGTATGATTTTTGGTTACAATAACAGATCTGTTAGTGTGTATGAATGTATCTGTAGTCTCTTTGTATCTCTATGGATATATGTATGCACGCACACACACACACACACACACACACACACACACACACACACACACACACACACACACACACACACACACACACACACACACACACACACACACACACACACACACACACACACACACACACACTGGGGCCTATGCAGAGAGCAGCGAATTTTCGAAATTCGCCATTTTTTGGAGATAATCGCGCAGAAAACAGCAGAAAATGGAGATTTCCGAAAATCGCGCCAATTTTTCATTTCTATTTGTAAAACTCGCCTCGCGGCTGGCGAGAACCGCAATCTCGCCAGTTTAAAATATATCCGTATGCAGAGAGGCGCGAACGGCATCTAGCGGCTGTTCGCGCGATTGTCTCAGTTTTGCCTCGCCAAAAAAAACTGGCGCTCGCGGCCATTGCAAAGGGAAAAAAAAAGGCGCGAATTTGTTTTTACATGTTTCCGAAGCGCGCATCTCGCCAATTTAAACTCGCCAGACGCATCCATGTTAAACATAGCAGAATTCGCACTTTTCTGCATATGGAGATTAAAACTCTCCAAAAAAGCTCCTTTTTATGAAATTCGCCATTTTTAAAATTCGCTGCTCTCTGCATAGGCCCCACTGTGTGTGTGTGTATACATATATATTAACTGATATATATATCTGCCACTGTTGTCAGCAAACATGCCTTGTGTTAATGAGATATAAATGTTAGGACACTTGCTAAAATGATGGGATCAGTATGATTGAGCCCATAATTCACTCACCTGTATTTAACTTTGAATATGATTACAACAAGGCCTACTTACACACATCAATGGCTTTAGTTTAGCACTCTCTCTCTCTCTCTCTCTCTCTCTCTCTCTCTCTCTCTCTCTCTCTCTCTCTCTCTCTCTCTCTCTCTCTCTCTCTCTATATATATATATATATATATAAAAGAGGCCTTGTTTGCTGTTAAATACAACTTCTACACAGCTGACTCAAATAGGCCCTCAAACATACTCACCCAGTAATGTTATAAACTGTAATGAAGTGTTAAGAGAATTACAACAAGGCCTGTTAGCACACAAGGCCTTCAATGTACATATATATATATATATATATATATATATATATATATATATATATATATATATATATATATATATATATATATATATCTTATATATATATATATATATATATATCTTATATATTATCTATATATAATTAACTATATATTGTGTGTAGATATATATATATATATATATATATAGATATGTAGATATATATATATATATATATAATATATATATATATATATTTCTATATATCTATATATATAGATATATATAGATATATATAAATATATATTATATAAATATATATATAGATCTCTCTCTCTCTCTCTCTCTCTCTCTCTCTCTCTCTCTCTCTCTCTCTCTCTCTCTCTCTCTCTCTCTCTCTCTCTATATATATATATATATATATATATATATATATATCTACACACAATATATAGTTAATTATATATAGATAAATATATATGTTGATATATGTATATATATCTAATTATATATATATTTATATATATATATATATATATATATATGTATATATTAAGAGAGACTAACAGAGAGAGTCAAAGAGAGAGAAACAGAGAGAGAAAGAGAGAGAAAGAGAGATAAACAGACAGAGAGAAAAACAGAAAAAGAGACAAACATAGAGATGTGTGTGTATGGTTACATCTAGCTAAGTGTAACCAGAAATCTGTTCATCATAGCACTGTAGAGGATTTCACACACATTGTTATTTTAATTCAAAGAGTCTACTTGTTTTGCACATGTTGATTGCCTAAGCCGAAAGTAAAGTTTCGATTCCTGTGAAAAGAGTATCTTACCCAAAGAATTTCAGCCAATTATTGTAACAAATTTCTTGTGGGAGAAAACCTAGGCGTATAACTGCTAGGTTGTATTATAACCTTGGAAGAAACCGCGAAGATAAAATGTAACTATTCACACATTCAGCAGACATCCGTATGCGTTCAACTTCCCACAACGTACACTTGAAGAGAGAAGAAATGGCAGAAGCTTCCACATTGCACAGCCATCCACGTAAATCATACAAATGTATTATTTATGAAGCAATCGAATCAACGCCAGAGAAAAGTGCAAACGTGGCCAAAATCTATGACTTGATCCAAAAGAAATATTCATACTACCAACAACCTGACATAAAACGAAATTTTAAAACTTCTGTACGATTCACTTTATCCGCAAATGAATGTTTTGAGTGTGTCCATGATCGGCTAGATCAACGATATGGAAGCTGGCATGTCACGCCATCATTTAAACTTACCATGGAACATATCTTCTCTTAAATAGCATATTCAGTGACACTGAATTCGCACCGACTGTCGCGTCTGCTGATCTACATGCACCCTCCATTCATCCAGACCAGATGCAAGATGGATATAACTACTATAATATGTATCCAAACTTATATGGGCAATACCAATGTGGATGGGAAAACAACCAACAACTGTACGTACCTCCGGACATCTTGTTTGAAGAAGCCACTGCAGATCCATATGACGCCCTCATGGAGATGTGTGTGATTCAGGATTCAACGGTTGCCTCAACCATGGATGATACTCTTATGTCTTCCTGCAGCGAGCAGTTGCAGCCAAATCAGTTTTGACTTCTACAAGAATGGTAAATACAAATTTCGTTATGCCTTTACTCAAATTATATATGCCTACATTAATAATATACACCATTTGTTAGCCAAATGAGTGGATACAGCTTAACATTGCAGCCAGGCTTACATGTAGCGTGCACAAAGACATTATTTCCTATAACAATATACTACATGACGAACCATTAGTACACATTGGTGACGGAGTCCTAAATCATAGATTATTATCGCTTTTAAAGTATCATTTCAACATGTTACACTAACTGTAACACACACACACCTCATTGTTTAGCATTCAACATATAAAAACAAAGTGTCGCCCACATATGACGTGGGACCGTGGTCATGTCCCAAGGCGTTCTTAAAAAGGTTACCGATGCAAGCCCCACCCCCAACCAACGTGTGCGCGTGAAACCGTATTGGCTGTGCCCGTAGCTTATTGTTACGGTCAGTGCAGTGTGTCATGCGCGCGCGTCGGTGGGGCGGTGCGTGCACAGCGATGGAGGCCAATGTTCATTCAGTGGGAGGGGTGTTTGCGTGCATTTCACAGTGCCTTAACATGACGTCACACGTATTTTGTTCGCTCATTGGCTGATCGTCCGTTTTCGCCGTGGGCACACGTCCGTTTACAAAGTTTAGATATGTACGTGTGTAGAAGTGAATTTGTTTCGCTTCCATATCATAACTTTCAGCCATGATATGCGTACTGCTAGCAGCACCATGGAGGGACATGTATTGAACGCACAGCGTACACATCGTTTTGCGCATGCGCTAAGACTTAGTCAACACATTCGTGACGTGCGCACGCTACAGACGTTGTGCGCGCACATTATTATGTATACAGGCACCGGAAAAAACATATCAGTAGTAATGCCAGCAACGCCATTCAAAAAATGAGACAGTTCTGTATCTGTAGTTTTATCCTTGCAGTTTAAACATATACATTACTTATGCGTGAATATCCACAATCATATAGAGATGTGTTAAGCGTTGTCATGCTGAGACATATATAAATGTGCCATCTTTGAACATCATGTGTTTGCTGTATTTCACAGATGTCGCGGATGAATACATGGGACCAATGTATGATTTCAGATGAGCCAATCATTATATTAGATGATTGTGACGACTAGCGAACAACTATTATAATAAATATGTAACAATGCTTTCAATGATTGGTGCGCAGATTAACAATCACTACATAATGTTATCCTATTATGCAAATATTTACTATGCACTTAATTAACATAATGATGTTGCTAAGCACTGAAGTTAAAACTTATATTGTTTTTTTGTTCTTTTCTACTAACATTATATGTATTGCCATGTGATATATGCAACCAACATTATCACTCAGCAAACACATTAATCTACTATATATTATAATCTCACGTGTGACTTTTCAAAGAATGTAAATGCTACATAACAACTCGTAGACATTGTATCTGAACGTACACAATAACAATAGTGAGGTGATAGAAACTGTTTAGTCGTGTGCATTTTATATTATCAACTAAGTTGTAGTGCTAACCTAACATGCATGAGCTAATGAATGTTAGTTAAAGATCATGAAACCATGAACATTTGTGTGTACATTTTAATCACACGACTAACAATAGTTTAGTGTTATTAGTAAACGTTCAACACATACATAGCTAAGTGAGGCCGATGATAAAAGCAACATTATTATGTTGGTTTATATTATTTCACGTATAAATACATGCATCACACAAAAACTACAACACACACACACACACTGTTGCTGAAATGTGTGCGTATGCAAATGTCCACTTCATTTATGTTCATATGTTGACTTTAGTTATAAAGGATCCTGATCATTATGAATAACTAACGTGAATGAAATAAAAATTATATTAACAACATTGTCATTGTGTTGAATGAATTAGGAAAAGTTGAGAATCCAAAGAACTATACTTTGGAATGGTGTTAACATTTTCACACATGTTACATGTACGTCAAATCAACACACATCTTTCACTTATACATACACATGTGACAATGTAGTAATCAACATGAAGATGAAGTGATACAACAACTAATCACATACATTGCAATGTTAATGATGTTTAAAACATTGGGGTCTTTTCATACAAACATGCATTGAGTGTTAACATCGCTCATGTGCATCAATGGATGTTCTCCTCCCATAATCAATAGCTGAGCAGGGTTTTCCCCTTATCTCCCCCCACCCCTATATTCCATGAATGGATGTTGTTACGTTTGCTAAATTACATGTTATGTAATGTCCCTAATGATTGTAAAACACACTGCACAATAACCACCAAGTGTAGCTAAACGCACGTACACAATACAGAAACGACATGTTTCAATTGTCACATCTTTTTCATTACGTTCTGTTTATACATCCTGTAACTATACAGCAGCGGCAGCTCTTATTCGAGCAAAAGCCGCTGGCTGTATGTGGCTGGGAAGCGGGTAGCCGCGGCGCGTGGCGGCGCACTGTGACGTCACAGTCACATGCGCGCCCGGCTTCCCCGTCTTCCCCGGCTTCCCCAGGCTTCCCCGACACCCCTGGAGATGAAATTAAGGTAAGCGGGGGTTCGGGGAAGCAGAGGGGCAGAGCAGAAGGGGTACAGGGGTCCGGAAGGGTGTGTAAATTGCGCGCGATGGAGGAGGGGGGGGTGAGTGGGGGAACGCGGCGGCGCGCGTGCATTACTGGCGGCAGCTGGGGCAGATCCCGGCATGCCGCCGGTATTTAGTGCAATAAGATATGTCGCTACTGTACCTGTATCGAGGTTTGCACATCTTATGACAGATGTGAATTGAAATACATACCATGAGCAGTCATTGAAGTGATATACCTTGAAAAAGAAAACATGAATGAATATAAATCATTGTCATGACATGTTCATTAAGGTAAGCAACACACAGAATTGACAATTTTGTATGTGATATGAAACAACATCTATAATACGTCAAATATGATCTGAAATACACAACAGTGTACACATCATTGTGACTCACATGTCACACTGCAAAAGAAACATTGTATGAAACCATACTGCACTAGCTATTGACTATCGACATAGTAGGTTTATTGTGTATGCATAACCAAAAAGAGCATGTACATAAAATATAGATTTAGTACACATTATTTCTTCACGTACACACAACACCTTTTATTGGTAAGATGTATAATACAACCTGTTGATGAATGACATACCGGTGCCACATGCAATTGTCCACACAGCAGATTAGAGAAAGGTGTGCGAACCATATTCATCTGTTTCCTAAGTGAATGGTATTTGGACAAATGTATTTATCATAACAAAGAATGAATACATCTATGTAGTAATATGAACATATATGTATTTGCTTACATGAAAAAAATGTGTTTATGACATTTAGACGTGTCTCAACAATTGACGGGATGCTCCTCCTCCAAACCCTGACATATGTCTGTTGGTACATTATTGCGGAGTGCCACATTGTGAAAAATGCAACATGCAATTATAATATCCGACACTTTAGCAGGCTTATTTTGAAGTGCCCCACCAGTTCTATCGAGACACCTAAATCTTGTCTTGAGAAGGCCAAATGTCCTCTCTATGATGGATCGCGTAGATATATGGGCAACATTGTACCTCTCCTCTGCTTCACATTGAGGGTTTGCCACAGGGATCAACAGCCACGGCCTAATTCCGTATCCTGAGTCACCTATAATCCATCGTGCACAAATATGAAACAATTTGTTTTAACATTATTACATACAACATTTCCTAGAAAACCAAGAGTTGTTTGTTAACACATCATAATATGTACTCACCCACCAGCCAACCAGGTCCAAAATAGCCTTCTTCGAAAGCATGGAAGACTGATGAGTTTCTCAGGATAGAGGAATCGTTACTGGAACCAGGGAATTTGGCTACCACATGCATAATTTCATCGTGGCATCGCATACCACTTGTACATTCAGGGAATGGTAGTGCTGACAGTTGCAGTAAGCATGCTCACTCTGACTAGGCGGGATAAAAGCAACATGGGTGCAATCGATTGCACCCATCACACATGGTATCCCGGCTATGGTATAAAAGCCATTTCTGACTTCCAGCCACTCTGTGTGCCCTGTAGGAAAATGAATATAATTCCTAGCACGTCTATTGAGTGCACATAGAAACTGGGTAAAGGCCCGCGAGAATGTAGATAGCGAGACCCCGCCCACTATGCCCACAGTTGTCTGGAATGACGCGGAAGCAAGATAATGTAATGAGCACAGCATTTTAACAAGCCCAGGGACTGCACGACCTCTGGCTGTCACAAAATCTAAATCTCCCCGTATCTCTTCATAAAGAGCTAAGATTGCTGCTGAACTCAAACGATAGCGACTTACAATCTCCTCCTCACTCATCCCATCTAACAGGGTTCTCTCCCTGTACAAACGAGGACGAGGCACAACTTCTCTCCTCTCTCTTCTCCTCTCATCTCCTTGCCCTCTCCCTCGACCTCTCCCTCTCCTGTCCGCGTGCCTGTCACTGTCCCTGCCACTGTCCCTGCCTCTGTCCCTGTCCCTTCCTTGGCCTGTGACATCCTCTCCATCAGCAAGCCTCTCATCCAAAAGAATCTTCCTCCGTCTCATAAACATTCGCATCATTTTCAGGTCTGTAGCTGTGAATGCGCTGTGAAATTGCCCTCCTTTAAATACCTATGTGATGATGTCAGGTGACTTGCTGAAGTGCAAGGTGTTACATTAACATATCCAAGTTGTTCACTCCCAACGTGTATCCAGTAGCAATTAAAAGGATTATTTATATGTGTTCACGAGGCAATCATGATATTTGAGAATGATGTAACGTTAAGCTTTGTACAAGCATTTATTGGCAAGTATTTCTGGAATGTGTATTGCATGTACCACTTCTGAACGCAACACTCAGTCATCTAATTAGGATACAACCATGACATTGACGTTGAGAAACTACGTTGCAACATGTGTAATTTGGCATGTTATTGTCACCTGTTAACATGAACTAATTGTAATGTGCATATGCATAATTAATTGCCATCAGGATAGTTGCTATTGATTCAGTTTCAATCGTGTAAAAATGAGTAACTATTATAGATGTGTGTATAAGTTAGCATGAAGTGATTGTAATGCATTGTGTACAATGTAAACATGCAATGTTATTGAGTGTCCAATTGCGGACGTCATCAAAAGAGGGAGGTCACAAACTACATGTAAACATGAAAACAAACAGCTACATTTACGTTTGATCATACGTTACACTTTACAAGCATTGTATAATGTATAGCAACATTACTATACGCTGGATCTGTTAGATGTGTGAAATGTGTTACATCATATAATAAATTGAAGCACACTTAAGTAACATGTTTGATATGATGTGACCTGTTCCTTTAAGAGTTGAGTATAGGATTTTCCCTTGACACATCATAACATTAAGACTAATGTGACACGCAAATCATCATAACATTGAAAAGTACAATGTTATGCAAATAATAAACGTAAGGGGTGACACGATGAAGTGAATGACCTCGACACTGTAATGCCAAGCACATTTTTCTTATGAGCAATAGAACGTGAACAGTCCTATAATGTTATAAGTCCCCGCTCCATTGACTCCATTGATGGAGAGATGAGGTTTTTTTTCTAAGTGCCGTCCCGGCAACATTGCCGATCCATCTCCCCTCCAACTTGCCAACTTTAGTTGGCGGGACCAATTGCCGATGAAATTTCCATTTCTGAGTGCCGATCAGCACCGATAAGCTGATCGGGGCTACTTGAATACAGCCGATTTCAAAAAGTGCCGAAAAGTGCAGATAAGTGGGTTATCGGCTGCCGCATGCTGATAAATTTTTATCGGCAAAAAAAACTGCCGATTTTGAGCACTTATCGGTGCTTACTAAATCTCAAATCCAATTTTGGCGGGAAAATGCCGATAAAAGCCTTATCGGCGCTTACTGCATGAGGCCCTTTGTTATGATATGAAATAATGTACAATTGCATGCATAGTTCAATAAAGTATTTAAGATACCAATAATCGTGTTGTAAGGTATTCATAAATCCGAAAATTGGGAGCCACGCTTGCATCGCGTTATAAGTGGATTCGCGCTGTAACGGATCGCGTTATAAAGGGGTTGAGCTGTATATATATATTTTGGTTTATCATTTCAAATCTTATTCCACCATATATGCCCTCCCCTCCTCCAGTGTGTCTATATTGTAGGTGCTCCTGTCATTTTTCCTATGGCTGGGGACCGCATCTGGCCATCTGGGGGTAGTTGGGGGGCATACTTTTTATCTTGATTGTTATTGTAAACATGTATTATGCATAATTTTTCTGGATACAATTGTTGGCCCTTTGAAACGCACTAGGTGCGCATGCGCGAGTGTTTGTGATCATTGGACCGCATCTCGCGGGATTAGCCCTTGTTTTTTTCAATTATTTGTATTTTTCATCACAGAGTGTATGCGCATGGGCGAGCAGCGGTGCTTGGTTTGAGCCGTATCTCGCGAGATTTGGCCCTCCATTGCTCCCTAGGTGCGTGTCACCGACGGCTGCTTGAGGTACACTTCACGAGGATCACTCAAGTAAGTACCCGTTCTGCAGAGCGTTTGCGCAGCGAGGCTGAACCCAATTCTTTATTGATTATAAGAGTCCTGATTGGATTGTTTTTGGCACCAAATCGGCAGGCACTGCTATAAAATGTTGGTTATTTCATGCTGTATTCACTTCTTGATAAAGTGCATCTGAGTGCACGAAACGCGTAGAAGGTTGCAGCCTTCTGTTTTTATGATACTTTAATAAAGATTTTTTTGCCAGACCTGCTATCACATGTGCGCTGCACACACAAATCTCACACTGGATTCTTCCCACTGGAACAGCAGCACGCTTATGGAGAGAAGGACTGGTGACGCCGAGTTGTGAGTATACTCACGGGGGCCAGCCCAATGAGGTAAGGGGGGGTGTCTCCGTGCATGCAACCCCTGCCTTCAGGGTAATTGGAGCCCCATATGCTTAAGGTTATTCCTATCAATATTGATTTCCCAGTATACCTTCTCTCCTATCATTATCTATACATGGGTCTCTGTGCTTGAGCACCATACACCAACCACTGTATATATATGACTCAGTAGGCTGGAACAGTGAATGGAGAGATGCTGCAGCCAGTTCACAGAGTGTTAATCTCCTCAGACAGAGAAAGCACAGCTGAAGACTGATTAAACAGGGGCTGAACTCATCAGGGAAACAAGTGCTTTAAAAAGCAGGAAGTTGCTCACACAAGTTGAGCTTGTTTTTCCACGTGAGGGTGGAGAGACGTCTCCTGGCTAGGAATCCCTAGCTGTTGCTCTGGTCCCCCAGTCCTGCGAGGAGCGTTGCTGCTGGGACCAGCTGGGACCCCAACCCAGGATAAAGATAAAGATTGCTGCGAGCGAGACACAGCCTGCTCCCTGGTACCGTGTTCATGTTTGCTGTTGGAGCTGCATTACAGATAAGACTTTGTTATGATACTTTTGGTTATACTTTGTGGAGCACATGTTTTGGGCATAACCAGATTAGCTGGCTGTCCTGTTAGTAAGGGCTCAAGAAGTGAGTTAGTTTCCCTAACGGGAATAGGCTTTAATTTCCAGAAAGTAGTTTCTTAAAAGGACAGTGCACCGTACTTTATTTTGGTTGTGGCTAATAAACCACTATAGTTTAACGTTTCCCATCATGTCTAGCGTCTTACTGACCCTGCCGTGAGGCCGTCCTGCCACAGGTGGTGTCAGAAGTGGGATGCTATGCCTCTGGGGGTCAGTAGATGTAGATGTGTTGAGACACTGAACTCAAGCGGAAAAAAAAATGATTTTTGCTGAAGCATGGAAGTTACAGCTAGCAAGCGCTGAGTGTAAATTTTTACTGACCCTGCCGCGAGGCCGTCCTGCCACAATATATATATATATATATATATATATATATATATATATATATATATATATATATATATATATATGAGAAAGACAAAACAGAGAGCGCACCCCCCATAGTGTGACACTGTAACATTTAATGTGGGGAAGGGTGGATGGGGGGATTAAAAACACTCACAATAGAATATATATATATATATAAAGTGAAAAATGTATATATAAAATAAACAAAAGAAAAAATTGAAGACATTTCTTTTAAACAATATTTTTTTTTGAAACAATAAACATTTTTATAAAATAAAGAATACATTTTTGTTGTTATTTGTATTTACTTCTTACATTTTCAATACAATATATTAAAATATTTAGTTAAACTCCATGTATTAGTACTGCAACCACTTTAATGATGTGCAATGGCTTTTACCGATATTAAGGTTCCCTTGTATTTTTTCATCCAAATGCACTCCATGCCATCTTCATTCTCTTATTGTAGTGTATGTCTTTATTTATATAGCAACAAAAGTGTACTCAGCGCTTCACAAAGAATACAGTACAGGGTATTTTAAAAATACAATAAGTGCTGCAAAAATCAGACAATAGAAAAGGAAATCCCTGCCCCGAAGAGCTTACAATCTATTGATTTCATTGGAAAGGTTCCCATCTATTGACACTTTCTGGCAAATGTGGACACAGCATTTCCCTTCATCTAGTTCTCTTCCATTAAGTTGATGTTTGTAGAGTTGACACATTTGTTGAACATCCCTTTGGTCTTGCTGAGTAATTTGTTTCTGGAGGTCTTCTGGACTTGTCGCAAAAATAACTTTGGCATCTGCAAATCATAGGTAACTTAGGTATTAGCCAATGATTTTTTGATTCTCTTTTCTTCCCAATGTAATGTTCTGAACAATTCTTCTATGTTGCTGTGAAAAGATTTGGTGACAGGGTGTCTCTCTGTCGCACTCCCTTGCTGATCCTTATTCAATGCTTTGCCTTCTTAATGCCTTAAAAACGGCTAAGATGTAGACAGAATCAAATGTTTTTTTCATAATCTATGAATCCTAAGCTAACTGGTAGATCATATTCATTACTTTGGAAATTATTTATTTTACTACTATTATGAGGTGCACTGTGTTGAATCCTTTGTAAAATCTTGTTTGTTCCCTAGGCTGGGCAAAGTCAGCATCGTTTGAAGCCAATCAGTGAGTATCTTCATGAAAATCATGTAATTGATTGTAAGTACAGTAGACTGATTTTTCTGTGTTCTTGAGGTCTGTCTCCATTCTTGTCGATTTCAGATGTAATTATATCTTCCCCAGGTACCTTCCCATTCTACATGGATTTATTCCATTTGTCACTCTTCTGGGAGGACTCATGTCAGTGACGACTATGTCCTAGAATAGAGGGGCTGGTCCCTTGGGATCCCTTTCTGTCAGCAAACACCTTCCATGTGCAAGACCTTGTCACTGGAATCCACAAGAGGGTGCCCCCCCACTGACACCAACCCAGACCCGGACTCCAGGAAAAATCCCCTGATAACAGTGTCATCATTACATTGGTGTACGTGAATCTGCCGTTGCAATAGACGAACACACTGAATGTTACTAACAGTATGTGATGTGATGCAGCTGACCTCCATGTGAAAAGCAGGACTGGAAGGTGCTTTGAACAAAGAACAAGCTCTCTGCTTAGGAAAATCTAAGTATACCTCAAGTCTTAACATCTGTGATGCCACGGGACATTTAATAGTGGACATTTTTTCTTCTGTTATAACCAACCTGGCTCAAGCGCCATTTCCGTCCCCCTTTTTCTTGCCTGACTCTTTTGTGGGAGGGATGTGGGATGCCTCTTTGTAAGAGATTGGCTGCTGGACTTAGGTAATAGGTTGACATTTTATACCCCACTGTATCTTAACATAATTGTCTATTGGTTCTGGTTAATTATTAATCTTTTTGGGTACAATTAGTGCTTTCTCCTTTTTTTCTAACCAATGAAGATGAGGATGGCCTATATCCAGTCAGGGGTAAGCACGCTAAGAGGGCTTTAGCCCATTACTATGTGTCATGGTGGAGGCACAGGGAGTTGTTGGGTGTACAGAGTGTGGGTACTAGGGTGCCCATTTGTTACCAATGTGGCTATCTGTGCCCCTCTTGAGGGCAAAGATGACCACAGTAGCAATCAATGTATTAAATGGCTAATGTTTGTTTTGAGTGTTACGTAATTGACTGTACTGTATTTGATTTTGTTGAGGGGGTGGGTGAAGGGGGTTGTTGCCCAAGGGTGGGTGGTTAAGCATCTCTGAAGGTTTGTAGAAGGGGTTAACTCCTTAATTACTTATGCAGTTACTACCACTAAGGTAATTACGGCATTAATCCCTCCAGTAAACCCCACTGGAAAGCTAACCACCAACCATGGGGAAACTACAGTACACCCTTAACCTACCCCATTTAAACACCAATAACTCTTTAAATACCTTAGTGGTACTGTAGTAGATCTCTATGTTTAGTTGTGATAGTGCCAACAGCCACAGCCCCCTCACAGCCATTTGCACACAGGGCCACTACTCCCAGTATGTTACATTGTTACATTATGGAGCGGAAGACATGGACAGCGTTAACTCTGCTGTGGAGGTTAATAAAATGTCAACAAACATTATCTGGCAGTATAAATTTTTTTACCCATTGTTAATAAAACTCATAATACAATCACTGCAATAACCTTTGTCGCCCCCCCCCCTCCACGATGTGCACACAGTACACATCAAAGTAGCATCTATAGTCCCAAAACTCTTTCCCCTTTATCGTCAGGTCAATCATGGTTGGTGAAGCATATCTTCAGGGATTGGTCGGCTCATAAGCAGTTCGGCTGCTTGCGTGGGACCCTGGAATACTCATACAGGGAAAGACATACACATGCAGTATAAACAGAGAGGAAGGGATAACACAGGGAGGGAGAAGACATACAGGGAGAGGAAGGAGAGTCCAGGCTGCAACACTTAGTTCCATGGAGCCCTCCTGTGCATCAAATCTACTACAGTGGTTAGAGCCCCTTCATGTCATCAGGTTTTCTCCTTTTTTGGGTTCTGGTGAAGGTGACTCCATTGTGGTTGAATCATTTGGGGCTTTGGCTGTGTGGCTTGTGGGGTCTTCTCCTTGTGGTGCAAGACCCCTTGATTGAGCAGACAGCAACCTTCCCCTGCTGTGTTGTAGATGAGTGTGTTCAGTTTCTCATTATAATTAGCTGGAAGGAAAAGCTCCATTTATACTGTATGGGATTTTGTTCTCTCTCAGAGCGGTGGTAATGCATTTAAAGCCTCTTATTTTTGCTAAAGTCATTGGTGATAGGTCAGGGAAGACCTGTAACTGTCTAAAACCTTCAGGGAGCTCAGATCTAAAGCAGAAAGTATTCAGTATGTTTTCTTTAATATGAAAATAATGTATGCACATCAGGAAATCTCTGGGGGCATCGTGAGGTGCTGCTCTGGGTTTCATGGTGCGGTAGGGTCTGCCCATCAGCAATTCTTTGGACTCAGCCAATGGCAGGAGGGCCTGTTACAAATCCATTACAAAGGATTTTATGCTGCTGTGATTCTGCTCCTCAGGCTCCCGCCTGATTGTGAGATTGCTTCTCCTGGACTGGTTCTTGAGGTCCTCCTGCTTGTCAATAATAGCAGCCAGGCATTCTTCCTTGCTCTAGGTCAGAGGTCCAAACTCCAGTCCTCAATGATCACTAGCAGTCCAAATTTTAAGGATATCATCTCATTAGCACAGGTGGTCCAATCATTTTGGCTGAACCACCTGTGCTCAAGCAGGGCTATAATTAAATTCTGCACTGTTAGTAGTCCATGAGGAGTGGAGTTTGAAACCTCTGTTCTAGGTCATTCTGCATTGATGTCATGTCATCCATTTAATTTTCCAGGGCCTTCGTGCAATCCCTTATGTCAGTGAGGTCCTGTCTTAGCTCCAACACTATTTTCTGCAATTCAGCTTGCAAAGTAACTTTGAAATCAGTAAAGAATATGTGCATTTCTTTAGTCGTGACAGTGAGAAGTGGGATCTTCTGACTCGAGCCAAGAGGAGGAAGAACTGTCTCAGTGTATAGTTTCCTCAACACCAATACCTCTGTGTGGGAGGGTCCCCATGCCTCTTTCTCTCAAAGAAATAAACTGGAAGACCCGCATTGTCTCCTTTTTCTTCTTGGGTCACATCCTCAAGTCTGTAGCTTTTAGCTTCTAAAGTTTTTTTACATTTGATGAAATTAATGCTTTATTTGTATTTATTTACCATACCATCCCTGTGGAGCACCAGTTATAAGCAGGCATCTTAGGGCTCAATCAAGCCCTGCCCCTCTGCTATGTATTTTAAAGAAAAAACATGGTGTCCATTTAGAGTAACCATCACTGGCAATGTGTCCCTGAAATGGCATAAAATACAGATGTAACAAAGCAAACAATTTTTGGGGCCGCTGCCACACGTGGTTATATGACTGCAATTGTCACGGCATCAAAGCATGAACGCTGCTGTGGGTTCCATTCAGAAGCATGTACCCCTGCAACTCCATCATAACAGATACTGTCCCCGATGCCACAGACTTTTGCTTGTTCATCCAGGGAGCCGGGGACGGTAAGTCTTGCTACATCTTTAGCCAATGTGTAATCATAACTAAGACTTACAAAATTTTATTTGTTAGAGTTTTTTTTTCATGTTAAGACAAAGTTACATTTGCACTGTGAATATGTACTATTGCTCTAAAAGCACCCCATTTTTTTAAATGCCTATTAACTTGTATCTGATTTAATGAATGCCTTTCAGAAATGCATTGCAGTTGTTATATCACCTTAAAGTCCATCATAACAGTATATTATTTTGTTCTAGTTATAATAAAGGGTGAACTATAAAGCAAAAAATACTGCAAAGTTTGGCAAGGGCTTCCAAATCTTTAGCCCCAAAAAACTTATTTAATGTCTTTCAAGCTGAGAAATAAAATAAATAAAAAGCTAAGCAGAGACAGTTTGCTCTTTCCTAAGTCTTTTCTTGTCTATTTCAGTGCCACAGACCCTAAATGTGATGTCACCAGGCTGCATAACTTCTGCCCTGTCATTGATCACAGACACACGATGGGTCACATAGTGTCTTCTTTATCACATTTACAATGGTATACCTTTTTTATTAAAGTGCTTTTAACTATTTTAAGACCTACTGTGAGCTACAGAGGGCACAATAAAATATCAGTTTTAGGCATTTATATGATGTTCTGCACATTACATACACTTGTTAACAACCTGTAAAACCATACTAAAGTAGATGCCTAGGGATGTGGTACATTATTTGGAGGGATTAAAAAAATATAATTACCTTATTAAAACAGAGCAAATGCATTGAGAGGATAAATTAATGATTCATACACTGATAATAACTTTACAGTTTCGTGCAAGTATAAGAAATATTCTATTAGTATTTTGTATCATCAGCTGAGCCCTTAAAACAAGCTACAGTAGGTCAAATATATTCTTCCAAATTAAACAAACATGTTACCCTATTTTCCATGCAGGGATGAATTGACAGCTCTTGGGAATGTTTTAGGCTGAAATCCTATCAAGAGATCCCATTGAAAATGTAAGTGGATAATTGAAAATGTAAATGGATATTTCTATATTAGAGCTGTTCAGGATCTCTGAATAGAAATAAAAAATGTAGTATCTTTCAAGTGACCAAGGGTTTTACTGCCTAAGGCGCTAAACTGCAGAACAATGTAAGCTATCTCTATTTAAAGTTAGATAACATGCATTAAGAAATAATACCAATCTGAGCACTAACATGAATAAGAGGAGGAAACAAGTATAGAAAACCAATAGTGTTGGAACAGTAATCCAAACAGTGACAGTATTTTAATGCACTATGACTAGTGGTTGGGGCAAGAGCTGCTTTAGATAAAGCATAATTCAGGTAATACCAAAGTCAGCCAGCTAATGTTTTAAGTGTAAATTCTAATTCTATTATCCCTTAATCTCCTGTGTGATAAGGTTCAACAGCTCCACTGATGTGCATAAGCTTTCTTTCTTGTTGAGTTTCTCCTGCCAAGTAACTGATGTCTTTTTCTACTGTAGCTTTGAAATTATACACTAAGATTTTGGAATGGATGAGATGTATCCCTTTAGAGTAAAATCCAGCACTAATCATAATTATATTATTATATACAGTAGCCTGTTAATGTGGGGGCATGACCAACTGTTCCCACTTCTATCTTTGTAATAATGTTTGTAGGTTTATAAAGCAGTAAAGCTGAATAAGAGACAAACTTTTTATGTATAGTAAAGTACAATTTCTCACTAGTTGCATCACATGACAATTCCCCTGTTATGGTTCATCTCTAAATGTACTTATTAATAACACTGTTCAATATAATTGACTGTCTATAAATTATACTATTGTGTACAATGTACATATCCCCTCAACCTATAAATACCCTGTAAATGTATGGCTTGGTTTTCAAATGGGGGTTATTAAGTAAATTGCTATAATGAACTATCAATTCTAGATGAGCAGGGTGAACTCTCTAGTTTTAGTGGAAGTAAGCCATAGTTAATTAAGCATATGTCTAAACTTTAGAGATCTTAATAAAGCTAAATAAGAAAACACTTAAAATTGCCAACCAAAGAAGAGATTATGGGGCCTAATCAGATAGCTTTGATAAGTGACTTATCGACAGTTTTGAGCACTTTTTGAGCGAATTTGCATGTTTAGCTATTCAGAAAGCTCCAATAACATGGCAAACTCACCCGAAAACTGCTTCTTCCCCATCGGTAGCGCTCCTGCTCAGACAAACAGAGCGATAGCTCAAAAAATGCTAAAATTCACACTTTTTGACAGATCGAGCTAGTCAGGTAGCTCCGAGATTCACATCGCAGCTGTAACTCACAGGTTCTGATCTCGCCACCTGAAGGATGAGGGACTTGAGGTGCATTCCGACCGAACTCCGGTCACATCCTCAGCTTCAGACTGTACATATGGCTTCCCCAGTCTTGCACTTCCGCATTCAAATTGCAGGGCTCTGGGACGGCTGCTGGTTTGGACACACAGTAACCCTCCTTTCTCTTCAAGACCTCAGAAGCCGTACGCACGGAGTCTGAAGCTGATATCTGAGCGGAGTTGGGTCGAAGTCCACCTCTGTAACAAGTGCTCACCACAAACAGGACAGGACCGCGAGGCTGAGTTGGGGATGTTAGTAGCCACTGACCTACAACTGCGTAACCGCGTCTGGAGTGCAGAGTAATGGTCGTGTGGCCGGGTCAGGGTAGGAGAGATCTGGGTGGTAATATATACTCGCCGTGGTCAGGGACTGGAAAGTGTAGAATCATCATCTTTAGCCATGGTAAAGTAGGAGAGAAGATGGAAGTCCAGAAGCGAGCCGAGGTCAAGTGGTCAGAGAAGGCAGAGGTCCAGGTATGAGCTGTGGCCAAAACGGGAAGCTAAATAAGGCAAGGCAAGGCAGTAGGTTGTTTGAGGCAAGCACACGAAACACAAACTTAAGTTTATGCTCAGCCAGTTTGTAGGAGGACTGGCTAAGCATTTAAAGGACGGGCAGCCAATGGAAAGGCAGCACACAGGTGCAAGGTAATAAATGCAGAACTGCCCACAGCTTCTGGGTAATGAGAAGTTAGACGCATGCTGTCCACTGATAGGCCGGGGCAGTATACATTGCAGGTGTGGAGCAGCTGATAAGAGTGTTAACCCCTTGTTTGCCAGTGCCTACGCGGCGCCTGCATGTAGGTAGCATGCCACATGCGTCGTCCGTGTCATCATGAGACGTGTCATGGAACGGAGCCTGGAACCGGTCCTTGGTGTATTTTCTTTCCAAGTGGTGCGGTGTCTTGTAGCTGACGTGTGTAAACCGTGACGTCGCGGGATGCCTCATGGAGGCAGGGCCTGAGCCCGATCCTGACAACCTCAAGTCGCTCACTGTGCATTATCAGTGGGGAAAGTGTTTTGCTACAGAGAAGATCACATCATCCAGTACTTGCCTTCCATGGAGGAAATCATTGTGTGAGATTAATGTTATGTTTGGTCTTGAAAAATTATTGCACAGGTTTAATTTTTTTTTTATTCACATATATATAAATCACCAGGTTTGCGCCATAGATGCCAATTGTTCCCACTTCATGCTACAGTTTATCCCCCTTTTATTAATCAATTGAATTTAGAGTTAACTCTCATTTTCAGGTATGTCCTGGGAAAAACTTTATGTTAAGTACTTTAAAATATACTATTTATAGCATATTTCCAATGGCAAACAGCAGAAGTCTGGAATGTATTTAGATAGGAAGATATTTGATAGACACGGGTACATAGCTAAAGCAATAGCGTGATCATTAGCAGAAGGTTTTACATAATTTATTTGAGTTACTGAGACTCTAACTGTTGAGTAAACTATTGTTATTGTGATTAGTGAGCAGTTAAATGGTCCTAAAATATGCAAATGATTACATTTTAATGAATGCTACTGTGGTCAGGTCCCCCTTACCTCCAAATGCGGAAGTGAGTACCAGGACGTTTGGTACAATCTCCCGATCAAGGGATTTCGGTATCTTCAGATGCGTCAGGAACTTCATTCCGATTTGAGTTCCTGGACATTTTGGGACAAGTCCCGGTCAAACTAAAGACTTTGTTTTATGGACTGTTTTACCTAGGAAAGGTTAATTTTGCAGACCAGACCCCCAGTAAGTGTATTTTCTCTTGTATTTTGTAATCCACTGTGTGTACGTCTGTTTCAATGGAATAAATGACAATTTGTTTTACTATTTAGTTTTGCTCACTGATATGATCCTGGAATAAAGGTGTAAATGCCTGGTCTCCCGTGACAATAATACAGTAATATTTGTTCTGATTTGATATTGTATAATATATGTACTGTCGTTTCACTGACAGTCAATCCCTCACAAGATCCTCTATGTGGACCTTGCCTGAAATTCCCACTACCTGGAAGGTGGATATGATCTCCATCAGCCACTGCTCATTAGCTGTGAGGTCAATGTGAGCAACTGGTCCCTCTCTTATCTCTCTGCTTGCAATTGCTGGTAGCCCAGAGCATGTCCACAGTGTGGATAGTGTTGCCGAGGGCATTTATTCAGCTCAGGATCTTTCCCCGAATCCTCTGCTTCTCTACAGTGCTTGTGCGTAAACACAAAGCACCCAGCAATTGGGAGCGGTTGTCCACTGCCCCATTTATTACTATCTCAAGTTCCTCCACAGTAAACTTGAGGCTTCTGATTCATTCGGCATGAGAAGCAGGAGCAGCAGCAGCAGAGGTAGACGCTTGCTTAGCCATGGTGACACTTGAAGAGTCTAGCTGAAATGACTGAGAAATGTCAGTTCTGTATGTAATGTGTATTTATTTGAATAAGAATGTACTCATGGGTTTCAGCTTTTAGATAACACACATGTAATGCATCAGTAATACATGTGCGTTAATTGGAATGGACGTTATAGTTTTGCCAATGCTCATGTGCAGTGTATTGGTTAACTTGTATCTGAGCAATGAAAATCTCCATTAATACAACTGACATAACCATGATAGTTTGCCGAACGGCCGTTGTTTTTGCATATCATTAGCTTGTGGATACCTGTTAAAGAGGAAAACTAAAAGACATTACCTATTTAGGTAACATAACATTAGTACTCAGATTTAATGGACCTGAGGATCTACCCAAAAGAAGGTACTGATGTGGAGAAACTGCAAAACATGGATGAAAGCAATAGCATCAGTACAGCATTGTCTGAAACAAGCAATGCTACTTACTAAAATAAGCACCCAAACTACTCTAGTTTTTCTAGATTAAATAATTTTATCATTTTGAGTTACTGATTTCTCAATCCCACATCCTCAGTTGCAGCAATAGTCCATGTATTGTGTCTTTTGATGTTGTTTAATTCTGCAGTGGTATATTTGTACTGCCTCTGAAGAGCATCTAAAATAGTACCCTTGAATTTGTACGGTATAGCCTACTTACCACACTAGCCATCAAAGTTCACTTTTCTGGCCCAGTCGGCATAAACCTAGAAATGATGCTGGATAAAACAAATGGAAAATCTATGTGGATGTCCCCTTCAGCGTGCAGCATGTCTTTCCAAGGTTTCCCTCAATATGGACAGAGGGATGTCAGCAGAGGATTCCCAGTGACAGGGATACATCTCCTCCTCCTTGGGTTAGTTACGTAGGTGTGTTTTGGAAAATAGGCACTGGTAACTGCTCTAGGAGGCCACTTTACTACAGGTCTGTCTCGGGAGGATGGGGATCATAGGAACAATTTAATCATTGAATGAGCAGGATGGTCTGTATGGGCTTCCTAGCATCCGGGATTGCTTTGAGGCACAATGGGGGGCAGAGTATGCTTCATCCATGTGGTTCTCTCTCTTGCAATAGTCTATTCACAAGAAAATAGAGCCTTTCCATGCACCTCATACTATGGTTCAAGGTAGGACGCTTCCTTTAATTCTACAGTACACTGATCATTTTATAAATATTTCATCATGAAACCTCACTAAACAGTAGACAGTATATTTAGAATACCAACAATGACTTTAAAAAAAAACCAGGGAAAAGCCTGAAAATAATGCAGATGTTCAACACAGGGTTCATAACCTTGAGAATACAACGGTGGCTGCAGCAAAGAGGTATTAAGTTACACTCTGTTGCATTAGGTATCATACAAAAGGAAAGACATAGGTTCAGAACAGCAATGTCAGAACAGAGTAAGTACACTACACAGGTATATATAACACTGGTCTTCCTGTAATTAGCCGATAACTGCTCTGCCTCTATTCTTTCTATAATCTGCCCATTTTTTTGTTTATTCACAGTAAACCTTTTTGACTGGTGTATGAGTTCAGCTGGGAAAGGGGTGAACGATGTCCTTCAGAGGCTAAGAATATTCTTTAGTAAAAGATAAAAATTACGTAATTTGGGCTGGACCTTTGGAAGTATGAGGTGATGTACATCTTCTACTACACATGCCAAGTAATTGATATTGGAATTATACGGTCACGTGATGCGGGACATTTACATGCATAGGAGACACAGGCCAAGTTATGGGGTGCCGGTATCTCGGGAAGTAGGGGGTCCCCGGACCTGAAAACAACGCGGTTCTGCTCCGGAGACCTCCTGCTCATCTACACTAGTAATACAATTTAAATATGTAGTAAACACCAATACACAACCCACCCCCTGTGCCCGCACATAAAACCATTATTTAATTATTTGAACATACAATTGATAACATAGGCCAGCGGGGGCCCCAGGGTGTTCCCCATGGGTGCCCGGGGGTCTTAGGTAGTCCCCGCTGGCCTGCGGTACCATTCATGTTGTAAAAAAAATAAAGATGGCCTTCATTTCAATAAATACACCTCCCCACCCCCAAACACATACAGTACAGTAATGTGCAAACTAACTACTATCCAGATATGGATAATACATCATTTGCCCATTATTAAACAAAACATTAGCCAGCCAGCATAAATAAAGTAAATAAAACTGTTCTACTTACCCCTGTCATTATGAAGGGCGTTCTCATCAGCAAACTGCAGGGCCATGTCCTCCGTTCCCAGAAAGAATACATTAAAAAATACAATCTAATGGCCCCTAACCCCTTTAATCACCGTAGCGGTTAATAACCGCTATAATAATTAAGGCGTTAACCCACCTTCCCCGCTACCCACCCGGGAGGTCTAACCACCCACCCCGGACCCACTTAACCAGCCTGTACCCATTGAGTGACATTGTAGTACATCATACCCGTATAATATGGGCATGATAAGCTACTATAGCAGTCAATGGTCACCCTTATCCAAAAGCATGAATGTCCAAAGTACACAATAATCAAACATATACAACAAGCACCTAAACCCCTCAAACCAAAAATTAAAAGCACTTGACAACCAATCAATTACATAAATAAAACCACTAGCCAATCAATTAAAGAAATTAAACCACCAGGCATTCAAAACAAATCATTAAAACCACTAGGCAAACAATATATTTAATAAATAAAGCAGTAAGCAACACAACAATTAATTAATACAACCACTAGGCAACACATAAATGAAAACTAGTAGCCAATAAAATACATCTATACTATAATTCTAAGTTGGATTCTGTTTGTTTGTATGTCAGAAGCATCGAAATCTCACAAACGGCACCACGTAGCACAACGAAAATATCACTGGTCATTCTGCTGCGGATTTGTAGGTCAACGCAACTATTTAGAGCTTCCTATGTGACTCACCTCCCAAATTATGGACATTCTAAATTTCCCTCGGCTGTTCAGCAAAAATGCTAGAGCGGGGGCGCGTGCCTACTAAGGGAGTGGGCATGTTTGTGCCAGCAGGGGGGTGGGGGGACATGTGCCAACAGCGATGATAGATCAGAAGCAGGACACACACAGACATACACACACACACACACACAGACAAATGTCCCCCCACTCTACATCTCACCCCCCCTCCCCGGTCCACCCCAGTTCCACATCTCTCTGCTCCCACTCCCCGGTTCAGCTCGCTCCGCCTCGAGACTCGGCAGTGAAACCGAAGGGACTGGGGGAACAAGAGGGATGTGGTGGACGGAGGGACGGGGGTGGTGGATGGAGGGACGGGACCCACCCCCGCCCCAAAGCGAACCCCGGATACACCCCCACCCTAGAGAGACACCCGGACAGCACCCCCCCATCCCTAAGAGACCCCATAACACCCCCCTCCCCCCGCCCCAGAGAGACCCCCGGACTCCAAGATGTGCCGCCAGAGGGAGGGGGAGTGAGGGGCGGGGACTGGGTGTAGCCCCGGAACATCGCAGCTCTGCCTTGAGACTTGGCAGTGAAACCAAAGGGACTGGGGGAACAGGAGGGACGTGGTGGATGGAGGGACACACACACACAGACAAATGTTCCCCCACTCTACATCTCATACCCCCCTCCCCGGTCCACCCCAGTTCCACATCTCTGCTTCCACTCCCCGGTTCAGCTCGCTCCACCTCGAGACTCAACAGTGAAACCGAAGGGACTGGGGGAACAGGAGGGACATGGTGGACGGAGGGATGGGGGTGGTGGACGGAGGGACGGGACACCCCCCCTGCCCCAGAGAGACTCCCAGATACACCCCCCCCCCCACCCCAGAGAGACACCGGGACACCCCCCCATCCCTAAGAGACCCGGTTCAGCTCGCTCCAACTGGGGGAATGGAAGGGACGTGGTGGACAGAGGGGGACCCCCACCCCAGAGAGACTCCCGGATACACCCCTCCCTGCCCCAGAGAGACACCTGGACACCCACCCATCCCTGAGAGACCCCCGGAACCCCCCCCCCCCAGAGAGACCCCCGGACACCAAGATGTGCCGCCAGTGTGCAAGCCATCAAAATTCAAAACAATGTAATCTAAACCATAAACAGAAATAGAGAATTTAACAGTCAATAGAAGAAATGCATTTGCCAAAAATGCATTGGCTACCACTACTGTATATTCATCTGCACCCTAAGCAGGCAAAGATTAATACATTAGCAGTCCATGGGCAATGAAAAACATAAAAAACGCTGTAAAAATAAAAGTACATACATTCAATATTTATCTTACCTTTAGAAGCGTTGGCCCTCCGAATCAGCAAGCTCTCCGTGACGTCATGAAACTAATTCCAATACCATCCACCGTGAAGATCCGTAACAGGTAACCAAATTCTTCTTTATTTAATCTTCTATCATCTTCTTCTTTCTTCATCTGTGATTATTTCTTTATTTTCTTTATCTTCTGTCTTCATCTGTTAATCCAATAACCCCATGTTAAATCCATGATGTTGACCATCGGCTTCTTGAGCTCAAATGATAAGTCACAGCCTTAAATATGGCCTGTAACGTCACATTTGGGCGACAAATGGTTCACACGCCATCTGATTGGCTGTGAAAACCATGTGCCTTTTTTTTTTAATGTGACGTCATGTAAAGGGACTGAAGCCAGCCAATCAGAACGGCTGTGCTTCATTTCCCTTTATCATAATGTTACAAAATCCAACATGGCTGCCGTCACATGTTACTTCAGCCAATCAGATTGTGAGAACTATATCCCCAATCTGATTGGCTGTAGTAGACCATGGAAGCCATGTTGGATTTTGTAACGTCATGTTAAAGGGAAAGGAAGCACAGCCATTCTGATTGGGTGGCTACAGTCCCTTTACATGACATCACATAAAAAAAGGGGTGCACATGTTTTTCACAGCCAATCAGATGGCGTCTGAACCATTTGCCGCCCAAATGTGATGTCACAGGCCATATTTAAGGCCGTGACGTCTCATTTGAGCTTAAGAAGCCAAAGGGTCAACATCGTGGATTTAACATGGGGTTATTGGATTAACAGATGAAGACAGAAGATAAAGAAAATAAAGAAATAATCACAGATGAAGAAAGAAGAAGATGACAGAAGATTAAAGAAAGAAGAATTTTGTTATCTGTTCCGAATCTTCACGGTGGATGGCGTTGGATTGAGTTTCATGACCGTCACGGTAGGAGAGCTTTCTGATTCCCCAGGATTCTGAGGGCCAACGCTTCTACAGGTAAGATACATATTGAATGTATGTACTTTTATTTTTACAGTTTTTTTCATTGGAATTTTAGTTTTTTATGTTTTCATTGCCCATTGACTGCTAATGTAGTAATCTGTGCCTGTTTAGGGTACAGACGAATACAGTGGTAGCCAATGCATTTTTGGCCAAATGCATTTCTTCTATTGACTGTTATATTCTCTATTTCTGTTTATTGTTTACATTACATTGTTTTGAATTGTGATGGTGTAACAGGGGAGTTATCCCTGTTCAGGAAATGTGCCTCTAATCCAGCAGTGTGGTGGTTAACTGCTGGTAGTAAATTAACCAACACCACCTGGCTGATTAGGTTTCTTAGAAAAACCTGCCTTTGAGACAGAAAGAGAGATTGTTCCTGAGTATCACAAGTTGTGGGACTGACAATAGGAACAGATGTCTTGAGTCTGCCAGAAGAAACTGTACGCTGCTTGCAAGACACAGGGGAAAGCACCTCTGACCCTGAATGCTGATATAGCCTGAGGAAAAGGCAGCAACCCAGAAATAGAGAAGACTTTCCCTCCAACTACAAGAAACCAGATAAGACTTTCCTTTATAAGACTTTGTATCTGCACATATCAAGATATATGTTTGGGGCTGGGAGACATGCTAATCTAAAGGGAGTTGTGGACTGCATAGGTTTCACTAGAAATACTCCCAAGTGGAACAGAAGCTTTGTTTGACCCCTTATTTGAATATGTTTGGATGATTTCTTATGTTAAAGAAACAGACGCAATAAGAGCCTTATTTAATTTCACCTTAACAAGTCTCCCTTGCATACCTCTGCGCACGTCCTCCTACATATGGTGTCTTTAGTGGGATTGAGGTGGCCCTTGAAGTTAAAAGGGGACCCGGAGATTGCCTGTGAATTTTTTTTCGTGCTTTTTGCCTACAAACAGTCTGAGCAACATAAACAAAGAATCACATGCAGCAGAGACAAGAATTAAAGTGATACACATCCAAGCAGGAAATCTACACTGCACTGAAGAAAACCACAGATGGACTTTTTTCCCCAATCCCAGGAGGAGAGAGAGAGAGACTGCTGAAGCACTTGCCTATCACAATAAAGTGTAATATGGTCTTTGAAATAGGGGTTTTGCCTTCCAGCCGTAGTCAGGGTTCAAGAAGTTAGTTAGCCCTTAAAAGGGATAGGTGTTTGTTGTTTTCAAATGTTTCGCTGAAGCAGTGAATACAGATGGTGACCCACGAGCGGTACTGATTCTGCAAGTAAAGTCTGCCACACCGCATAGGACTACCAGCTGTGAATGGAGTATATGCAGAAAAGTGTGAAAATTGATGCAAGACTGTGCTGAAGCAGGGGAATTTTCAGTAAACAAGTGCTGAGGGTAAAATTGCCCTACAAGGAAAAAAGGAATTGCTGAGCTGTGTAAAAGGTATCCCAAAGCCAATTGCTGAGTGTTGATTCGCCTTGCCGGGAGTGAAAAATATTCCACTACAAAGAATGTATTTTTTTTTTCTGCAAGTAAAGTCTATGTATCTTGGGAGGAAAACAGGCACCCAAAGTGTGAAGAGTGAATGCCATAATACCCAAAGTTGAGACTGAAAATTACTGAACTCAAGCAGAAAACCACATTATTTGGCTGAAGCGGAGGGATTGCACCTAGCAAGTAAATGGTGTAAAGCAACACATTATTGCTGATATTGTAAAACTTGCCCAAGGAAAGAAAAAGTCTACAGAGAGCTACGACCTCTACAAGCAAAATATGCCAACCTGTAGGACTACCACAATTGGGGGTTCTAGCAAATACAGTGGCAACAGCTGCAATAGCGCCTCCTGAGGTCAGGAAGAAAATTACACCTGATAGCCTAAAAATGGAGGACAAGATGCAGCGTTCCTGTAATGAACCCTACCCCACAGAAGAGTGGCCATTCCAGTCCAATAAAGAGGAAGACATCTCTTACGGGGAACCCGAACCGAGTCACACCCACAAAACACCCCAAGAATGGTGGGGGTGCCTGAACTCGGCACGAACCGAAAAGACCGCTCTCTGTGATGATGAATATGATCGACAGGAGAAAGAGCGGGAGCAGCGGATCACCAAATATTTCTGTCAGCTAACGCATATGCAAGAAAAGCCTGGCGTATGCAATGAAGCCGCTGAAGTATCAAATAAAGAAGGAGACCCCAGTATTCCTGATGGGACGGAGTCATCCAAAACAAAAAGGCGGAAAAAGAAAAGCGGTTCTTCACTTACCGTGGAAGGAACAGACATGTCCGCAGATCCTGTGGAGAAAAAGGGGGACCGAGTTGCCTTGCAGCCTAGAGAAAATGGAAAATTCGTCCCGCGGATAACCGAATATCCAGAGGGCCCAAGGCAGAAGTCGTGTACCCCAAAGAAGTGTCTCTCCGGTGCCAAAAGTGAGGAACCCTCAACCAACCATCCTAGGGAAGCAGAGCCGGAACCAGTGAATGTCGATCCCTTGACCAGCCCTGAAGATGCCCTGAAAAATGCCAGGCATGACTGTGATATGCTCCGTGAACAATTGAAACAAAAGAAAGATGGTTACACAGAGCTACAGAAAAATAACGTGAAGCTACAGAAAGATGTGCTCACAATTTACTCTTTGGCCAGGACAGAATTGGACGATCTCCAGACTGAGCTAGATGTTGCAAACACTACAAAAGCCACCATGGTGGAAAAGCAGAGCCAATCCGATAAAATGATGGCTAAGCTGAAGCGGAAGTATGAGGAGGCACTGAAGTAGATGACAGTCTTTCAGCAAGAGGTTCACACTCTTCGCGTAGAGCTGAATGCCTCACAACAGGAGGTCAACAGTGTCCGGACAGAGGTGGACGTATCTCAGAAAGAGGTTCATATAATCCGCAGAGCACTGGATGCCTCACATCATGAGACCAACAGCTGCCGCACAGAACTGGAAGTCTCCAGAAAGGAACTTCACTGAGGAGCTGGACATTGCAAAGAAAACTTTCCTCCATCTTAACTTAGATCTCAAAGTCTCTCAGAAGGAGGTTCAGAACCTAAACCTGGAGATGGAAGTCTCACGCCAGGAGACAGCCCGCCTCCAAGCAGATGTGCAAAAATGGAAGGTGGACTGCAAGGAGGCCCTGAATAGTACAGAGACTGAAAAAGGAGAACATTTAAGATTAACAAGAGAAAACTTAAAACTGAAACAAGAAAATTCTCATTTGACAGACTACGTCAAGGAAAAGAATGAAAAGCTGCATGAACTTAAAGAAATAAATAAACTTTTGGAAGATGAGAAGTTTGAAGCAGAGCACCGACTGCAGAACCAACTGCAAGGTCTGTGTACGCACCTCCAGAAGGCCGAGGAGAAGCAGCAAACTCTGCAGGAAGACAATCTGCAGGCTGCTAAAGAAGAACAAGTGCTGCATGAACGTCTGATAACCCAGTATGTCCCAGCAAAGCAGCATGAGAAACTGAAGGCTACCCTGAGCATCACCAAAGCATCGCTAGAGGCCAACCTTAGAACCCAGGTGATTCGACACAAAAGGAAGCACAAGAAGGTCCAGAAACTGAGACAAGTAATTGTGACCCGAGCAAAGAAATTCACAGTGCTTCACAATACAATGAAAATGTGGCAGCAAGCTCAGAGAAAGCAAAGTGTGCAGATAAATTCCCTGAGAAGAGACTTGCAAGACGCACTCAAAAAACAGGGATCTCTTGCGGATGAGATTACATTTCTACAAGGACAAGTATTAACCCTGACTAAGTGTCAGTATCCCACAGCCACAAAAACCCATGAAGACAAGGGTACAGTGAGTGCTTGGAATACCGCTCGTCTGAAAAACAAGGTTGCAAAATTGAACCACCTAAACAAGCACTAGCAAAACCTTCAGCCACCCAACAGGCAACAAAAAAAGGTACACGTGCTGAATCAAAACCAGAAGAATACTCAGCTGCTGAAGCTGAAAAGATGGGACATTCTCTGAAAGTGGATGTGGAATTGCAACTCAATCCCAAAGAAGCTGAACTAGCAACTCCATTGAGTGGAAAAAGTGCAGAGAGACAGCTTCAAGAGCGGACAACTTAAAGGGCTGTTTTTAAACGCTCTGCAACTGTTGCCACACAGTCTGCCTACAATAAGACGAGCACCCGACGCGTGGGAAATCTCATGACCGCGCACGCAGTAAAAAACTATACCTGGAAAAAGTCCTCCTCGAGCGACTGAGGAGTGCTGATCTCAAGCACCTTCGGGAGGAGACACGAAAAAACTGGAGAAAGGGCTCCAATCCTAGTGGGACTGTGGGTTCTCTTCCTCCATCCACTCTCATTGAAGTCACAGAGATATCTCGAATGAGAGTGGAAGGATGGGCTTTGGCCGTGGCAAGCCCGTGCTTCCCACAAACAGGGGAGGTGTGTAACAGGGGAGTTATCCCTGTTCAGGAAATGTGCCTCTAATCCAGCAGTGTGGTGGTTAACTGCTGGTAGTCAATTAACCAACACCACCTGGCTGATTAGGTTTCTTAGAAAAACCTGCCTTTGAGACAGAAAGAGAGATTGTTCCTGAGTATCACAAGTAGTGGGACTGACCATAGGAACAGATGTCTTGAGCCTGCCCGAAGAAACTGCACGCTGCTTGCAAGACACAAGGGAAAGCACCTCTGAACCTGAATGCTGATATAGCCTGAGGAAAATAGAGAGAGAAAGGGGGAGCACAGGTTGAAGAATGTGGGGTATCTAGAGTATCTGAATAGATATTTATGGGTGTGTTTGAAAAATATATAATCAATCACTTACACGGCCTTGTGTAAATGCTCTCACAGCAAGGTTTACTTGTCTTGATGTTCCCTTGGTCGTTTGCCTTCTTCTTTTCAGGACTTGGTTTTCTTTCTGGATGTCTTCAGCAGTCCTCGGCTTACTTTGAGGATGTCTCCCTCGGAGTCAACAAATTAAAAACAGTGGTTTAGAGGGGAATACAGACAGTATTTAATAAAGTCCAAAAAAAAAAAAAAAAAAGGAATATTTATATAAAGGCAGTAAATACTGCCGGTACTCACACGGGCTAGTGTGAGTACAATCCTAGGGGAAGGTATCTTTTTATCCGAAGTTTGTCTTTACACGTAGTGGTCTATAGGTATACTGAGGGTCAGGTGTGTAATGATATATATAAGTCAAATGATACTCACACGGCCTTGTGTGAGTAAATGCACATCAAGGTATCTTTATCTTGATAGTCCCCGTTTTCTTCTTGTTCGGTTCTTGATCTTCTTCCTGTTTTTCCTTGGTGGTCTTCGATTTCTAGTGTGGTAATCCCCCTCGGTGTGAACAAATTGAAAAACAATTGTTAGTGGGGAATTAACAACACAATTCTGTGATAACCCACTAGGAAAGCCCGAGCAGATATGTAAAAGCAGCAAAATGCTGCAGGCACTCACACGGGCAAGTGTGAGTGCAATCCTAGGGGAAGGTATCTTTTTTTTCTTTTTTGGTGTCTTTAAATCTGGTGCCCTGTAAGGGTAATGGCGGTCTGATAAGTATAGATCTATAAAGATAAAAATAAAAATGATACTCACACGGCCTTGTGTGAGTAAATGCACATCAGGGTATCTTTGACTTCTTTATAATACTGACAGTATTAATCTCCTAGTGCCAGTGTAGGTAGATAACCCCTTCCTGGTGTAGATGCAAAATTGAACACTGTCACGATTTTCGTGGGCTACAACAAAATTTATTAAAGAAAGCTCTAAAAACAAAACATGTATAAAAACAATTAGAAAAATGCATTAAAAGAAAAAGCCAGCCGTCTGAAAGAAATTGCTTGTGGGTCTCGTGGAGCGCAGCTAACTTGCTCCGCATCCGGATGTAGTGCTGCCTCCTCTCAGATCCACTCCTAGACGGTGGCTGTGCTGGGTCAAGATTGCCTAGTGGTCAGAGCAACGCGTTTCGACTTTTGGTCTTCCTCAGGCTCCGTAGTTTGGGGTTAAGGTTCGTGGCAGATATTTATACTGATGTCAGCCAATCCCCATTCTACTTTAGGCAATGTCCTCTGTTGTTCAATTAGAACTGATGAGTGCTGTGTAATGCACTCCGTTTTCTACTTCTGCACGTCATAGTGAATAAATAATTAAATAAATTGACGCATTTACTGGGTAGAGACTTGAACGTGGTTACATAGAAAATAGATCATAGTGAAACTTAAAATTTAATACATAATTTAAAAGACAATTGGTGACTTGTTCTACATAAAGAGTGAAGTAATATGTGATATACCAAATAAATCTGTGTGCTCTGTGAGGAATGCCTGCGTGATTAGTAATAATTTCATCTGTGGCTAGAATAAAGTTGCTATGAGTGATTAATGTGCATGTAATATTTCTAATGTGTTTTTTGTTAATGGTTAATTGAATGAGTGTTTTTATACATTACAGTTAATAAATATATATATACAACAGTGGGCTTAGGTGTCTGTGTTCCTTATTTTACTTATTATATAGTGTTCGAAAACAGGTAATAACACACAGCGTCTCCAGACACTTTAGTACACATCATGAGGGAAACCCAGAAGGCCTAAAGTTCAAGGGAATAGAAAGGGTAGACCCCCATTGGAGAGGCGGAGATAGACTAAGGAAACTCTGTCAAAGAGAAACATACTGGATATATAAACTTAAAACCTTGACCCCAAAAGGTCTGAATATAGATATAGACCTGGGGTCGTTTATTTAAGTTCCAGTATCCCCGTCTCTCCCCATTCAGCATCACCCTTCATTCTCTTAATCTAGATCATCCTCAAATTCCACCCCTTCCCCTCCCCCCCCATCTCCTGTCTCCCTTCACCCTTCCTCTACCCCCAACCGCCATTTATGTATTCATATCACAATACCACACATGTGAATTTACTATTATCATTTTTTGATCTTCTTTATAGATATCACTTACCAACGATATCAAACAAAAACATTCCAATTTTAATATACAAACTGTACGATAAAACTGTATGCTCAAAGTATGTACACAACCATATTGTAAAATGATATGATTTAATATATGCATAAGGCCACATACAGCAGTCTAAAGGACTACTATGGTCATTTCGACACTATATTGGGTGCTCTAGGTAACAACTGAACTATATTACATAAAAGTATTTTGGACTACATTTTTGAAATATAGACTGTGTATTGGACACGTTTTAATATTTTAATATATTTGTCTAAAATTGTATACTGTACAAGAAATGTTTTTAAAGAATATGCTAAGAATGTTTATTTAAACAGGGTATATGGAATCATCTTACACCATAGGAGGAATAATAAAATTCAAGATTACAAAACAATTTTTTTTTAACTTTTATAAAATCTTTTAAAAAATCTCAGGAAATAATATATCCTGAATATAGAGAGCATCAAAAACTGCACTATTGGGTGCAATAGAACATATGCTATTCTAAAATAATAGTTTAGCACGAATACATTGAAATAAGAAAGTTTATATTGATATATTTATACTTATATAAATTATCATTTTAAGCCATTTGTTTAAAATGTGAACTCTCTATGGAAATCCAAGGCTACCACATAAATATGAATTATCTCCATTTCATATGAAACCAGATTTTGAGTTTCATCTTTTTATATTAAAAAACGTCCATTAAAAATGAGCGTGCAAATAAGCACATACTCATATAATAAGCACATACTCATTCACTAAACCTCACTTAAACACTATATAATAAGTAAAATAAGGAACACAGACACCTAAGCCCACTGTTGTATATATATATTTATTAACTGTAATGTATAAAAACACTCATTCAATTAACCATTAACAAAAAACACATTAGAAATATTACATGCACATTAATCACTCATAGCAACTTTATTCTAGCCACAGATGAAATTATTACTAATCACGCAGGCATTCCTCACAGAGCACACAGATTTATTTGGTACTGTATATCACATATTACTTCACTCTTTATGTAGAACAAGTCACCAATTGTCTTTTAAATTATGTATTAAATTTTAAGTTTCACTATGATCTATTTTCTATGTAACCACGTTCAAGTCTCTACCCAGTAAATGCGTCAATTTATTTAATTATTTATTCACTATGACGTGCAGAAGTAGAAAACGGAGTGCATTACACAGCACTCATCAGTTCTAATTGAACAACAGAGGACATTGCCTAAAGTAGAATGGGGATTGGCTGACATCAGTATAAATATTTGCCACGAACCTTAACCCCAAACTACGGAGCCTGAGGAAGACCAAAAGTCGAAACGCGTTGCTCTGACCACTAGGCAATCTTGACCCAGCACAGCCACCGTCTAGGAGTGGATCTGAGAGGAGGCAGCACTACATCCGGACGCGGAGCAAGTTAGCTGCGCTCCACGAGACCCACAAGCAATTTCTTTCAGACGGCTGGCTTTTTCTTTTAATGCATTTTTCTAATTGTTTTTATACATGTTTTGTTTTTAGAGCTTTCTTTAATCAATTTTGTTGTAGCCCACGAAAATCGTGACAGTGTTCAATTTTGCATCTACACCAGGAAGGGGTTATCTACCTACACTGGCACTAGGAGATTAATACTGTCAGTATTATAAAGAAGTCAAAGATACCCTGATGTGCATTTACTCACACAAGGCCGTGTGAGTATCATTTTTATTTTTATCTTTATAGATCTATACTTATCAGACCGCCATTACCCTTACAGGGCACCAGATTTAAAGACACCAAAAAAGAAAAAAAAGATACCTTCCCCTAGGATTGCACTCACACTTGCCCGTGTGAGTGCCTGCAGCATTTTGCTGCTTTTACATATCTGCTCGGGCTTTCCTAGTGGGTTATCACAGAATTGTGTTGTTAATTCCCCACTAACAATTGTTTTTCAATTTGTTCACACCGAGGGGGATTACCACACTAGAAATCGAAGACCACCAAGGAAAAACAGGAAGAAGATCAAGAACCGAACAAGAAGAAAACGGGGACTATCAAGATAAAGATACCTTGATGTGCATTTACTCACACAAGGCCGTGTGAGTATCATTTGACTTATATATATCATTACACACCTGACCCTCAGTATACCTATAGACCACTACGTGTAAAGACAAACTTCGGATAAAAAGATACCTTCCCCTAGGATTGTACTCACACTAGTCTGTGTGAGTACCGGCAGTATTTACTGCCTTTATATAAATATTCCTTTTTTTTTTTTTTTTTTTTTTTGGACTTTATTAAATACTGTCTGTATTCCCCTCTAAACCACTGTTTTTAATTTGTTGACTCCGAGGGAGACATCCTCAAAGTAAGCCGAGGACTGCTGAAGACATCCAGAAAGAAAACCAAGTCCTGAAAAGAAGAAGGCAAACGACCAAGGGAACATCAAGACAAGTAAACCTTGCTGTGAGAGCATTTACACAAGGCCGTGTAAGTGATTGATTATATATTTTTCAAACACACCCATAAATATCTATTCAGATACTCTAGATACCCCACATTCTTCAACCTGTGCTCCCCCTTTCTCTCTCTATATCCCTGTACTAATAAGGATCCTGGATAAGGACCCTATTGGGGTCTGAGCCATAGGACAAGAAGACGAACCAGAGGGGAACTTTATTTATAAGGTTGTAAATTTCATTGTTACATTGCCCCTGTTCTTAAGAACTTAATCAGGGAGCGCCCGGGCTTTTCTTTGTTTCATAGCCTGAGGAAAAGGCAGCAACCCAGAAACAGAGAAGACTTTCTCTCCAACTACAAGAAACCAGATAAGACTTTCCTTTATAAGACTTTGTATCTGCACATATCAAGATGTATGTTTGGGGATGGGAGACATGCTAATCTAAAGGGAGTTGTGGATTGCATAGGTTTCACTAGAAATACTCCCAAGTGGAACAGAAGCTTTGTTTGACCCCTTTTTTGAATATGTTTGGATGATTTTCTTATGTTAAAGAAACAGGCACAATAAAAGCCTTATTTAATTTCACCTTAACAAGTCTCCCTTGCATACCTCTGCGCACGTCCTCCTACAGATGGCTTGTGTATTTTATTGGAGACAGATTGGTTAGCGTTTTTATTAAATTATGTATTTTGTTGGCTA
Source organism: Ascaphus truei (assembly GCF_040206685.1). Taxonomy (NCBI): domain Eukaryota; kingdom Metazoa; phylum Chordata; class Amphibia; order Anura; family Ascaphidae; genus Ascaphus; species Ascaphus truei. The sequence continues at coordinate 162,932,984 of NC_134484.1, read as the reverse complement.
CTGGTTTTCATTTATGTGTTTCTCTTTCCACTATACAACCTCCAGGCCCTTTAGCCAACATTTAATATCCTCCTATAATAAAAAAAAGAAACATGATGCCCTTCTGATCAAAACTTTGCATACATAGGGTTGCATGCCTCTAATAAGTTATGCTTCTGCCAGTATGCCTGACAATCAGTATGCATGACTACCATCAGCACAGCTTGCACCACACCATTGCCTTTGTCAAGATAGAGGAAAGCACACCTAATGGGCAGAAATAGTTATATATAATCCCATCTACCATGTGCACTATTCAACATGTCTATTGTGAGATGCATCCTCCTATGAAGTATCAATAGCCCCACCCACTACTTCAGCAACCTCTTTATACAGGTGTGGAACAGCCATGGTGAAAAAGTAGGCCATGCGTGAATTGTTCAATGTGCTTGTCTAATGTGCTGCTGCACTTGATAAGAGAGGACTAAATGTCGCTGCTGCCTAGGCTGCTGTGTCACTCCCCCTACTTGAACTATATCTGCTGCACTCTCCAACAAAAATATATTCATCATCATCATTCTCCTCCTCAACAGGTGCATGTTGGGTAATGCTGTGTGTTGCTGTATTCTGAGGGTAAGATTTCTTTCGCCTCTCCCAGTGCCACTACCAGGGCCATGTGATGATGATGATGATGATGATGATGATGATGATGATGATGATGATGATGATGATGATGATCAAATGGCGCGGCATTGGCTTCTGTTGACTAACAGCAACAGCAACTCTTTCTGAGGTCGACAATTAGGGTGTTGGTAAATGTCACCCTATTTACTTTAGGGTATACTGCGTTATGATTAGTTGTGGTTTACTAAGGTTATGTAAGTGTTACTAAGTTTAAGTAAAATTGAGTCAGCTGCAGAACATGTATTAAAGAGAATATTCTGTTTTCTCTTGTGGAGAATTGACAGACTTTAATGCTATATTACTTTGCTTTCCTTTTAAAACCTCAGGCCACGTACAACTACCTTTCTTGCACGTGTTTGTTAAATTCAGTTTGACACCCCCTTACATCCTTTTTTGAGTAAACTTTAACTAATACATCATCTTTAATGTATTTGTTCTTTTAGAACAAAATTACCTTCCTCATTATCTGTTCAAATCAAAATGTATTGTTTGCAAATGCTTTTCTTGAATGCTTTTACTTTAAGTTTCAATTTGTTTTATTAGTACCTTAAACGGCAATGTGTGTTGCTCCTTTTCTCATTTGTTTGGATTTAGTTGATCACTCTTTTGTGGGGAGAGGCTACATAGTATAGTTTTCAACCTTTCCCAACCTTTCCGACACAGTAAATTGCTATGCACATAAAATCTTAACCTAACCTTTGAATTAAACTCAATAATAGGAATATCTGCTTGGGCGCTGGAGTTTGATGCCCCTTTTTTAAATAAACAAAAAGGCAAATTATGTGCTTGGCGTTCATTTAAAGCAGGACACATATCCAATTTTGAACACATTGAACACATTATAATACAATACAATTGGCCCCACTCTGCAAACATTCAAAATGGTAAATACTGGCAATCATTTTTAATGAAGGAAAAAAACAATGTGACTGAGAGGAATTACATGGATGCAGAAAAACAAAGACTGATCTATTGTCTCGCTTTTTTTTGAGTAAAATTGAATAATGAGTTTAAACAGGGATGTACTGTACAAGGATAAAACATAAAACAGTCCTTTTATACAGATTTCACCTCCCTAGTCATTATGAAATCATTTGGTATTCACTGTGATAACACCAATCATAATGAACTCATTTGGAATTCATATGGCTGTCATATGCACTTCCAATGGAATTCCATTGTGGTTTAGAGCTAGTTAATGCTAATAGTAATGGACACTTAAAAGAAAGTGTCACCATATAGGGTCAGTGAGATCAGAGTATTTGGTTTATTCAAGCAAAAAAAAAAAACCCCTGGTGCTGTGGAACTACCCAAATCATTTTAGAAAATTCTTTAGAGTAGGATAGATTTTTCTTGTGAACTAGCAATGCCAAATTTAATAGTTTATGCCAGTAATCCACAAATCTTTGCTTATTAATCTTAGGTTTTATGGAATTATGAATAGGACGTTGGTTATATTTTACTTATTAAAAGTCACTTAATAAAATTTTTATCTTAAAATTTAATTATTGAGAATGTATAGCATTTTTATTATTATTGCAGGTATGTTATTTTGCACTACAGCCCAATAAGAACAAGTTGTAAAAAAGAAAATTGCATTCAGTCCCTTTATGACCAAGCTTTTAGCTTGTCCTGAAATTCATACTACAAATGCTTCTTGCATTTTTGCTTCTTTGTGCAACATTTTACTATAAAAATGACATTCATGTTTGCTGTAATGTACTTGCTTTGTTTTTGAAGCATTTGATTTTTAGTGTAGTATAAACATGAAATATGACAGGTTTCATGAATTAATCAGATGATATTTTAAAACGAACATCAACAATATGTTTGATTCTTTCTTTTGGTAAGCATCATATTTTGCCATTTTTATTCTAGAAATATGGTCAAATTAAGCTGCATACGTTTTTTAAAGGTATGTACATTATTTATTCCGTAAGTGCAAGGGTGAAATTGTGGTTTTTTTTAATAGTTTTGCATTTTTAAAATTTTAACTAAACTGAAAGAAGCTGTAATGATATAACAGTTATATTATTTTCTTGCCTTAACCGTATGACAAAAGGATTGGGCTGGAAAGGATTATTCTGCTCCTTTCAGCAGTGAAGAGGTTAAATCAAAATCACTGAGTTATCATGTGCCATGTTGCATATTTAAGGTGTAAAAAAATATGTCTATATGCAGCTTTATCTCGTAGCGATTCCCCATAATAATACACCGAAGCATCCGAACAGAAAAAAAATCACATTGTCTACCGAGTCACAAAGCCCAACACTTCACGTAAGAAACTCAATATTCCCATTGAGATCAGTCCCATAGGTCCTGGGACCCTGAAATGGATTACTACATTTTGAGTTTCAAGGTATAGTAATACCCCAGGGTTAGAAAGGCATAGTTTATTTTCTGTTACAATATATGACAATTGATAGCGAGGAGAGGAAGACAATCCACTGTGACTATGTTTCAAAATCTGTTGATAAAATAACGTAATACGTATTGATCTATATACAATAAAAATAGAATGATTGTTCTGTGATATCTGCTCCAAAGCCAGCTTCACACCCATAGGGTGCTTTTGTGCTCAGATTGCTGTCATTTTCTGCAAGAAATTTGGATTGACGGCACTGCGTCAGAATTTATGCTGGGTATCCTTTGTAATATATATATATATAATAACCACCCAGTTTTATTTGTTGTGTTGAATAGTATTGCTTATGTCACATTATTGTGAATAATATGCGTGGCATACAAGAATATGTGAAACTTAGTACAATAACATCTAACATAACACACATCAAATCTTACATATATAGCAATCGCTTCTTTGATAAGATAACATTTTGCTTCTGGAAGTCTCCAATTTGTATTTTTCCTATATTTTTTGTTTGCATAATTTGAAAACTTCTAACAATGCCACTGAGATACAGGAGTGAGAGGTTGGAACTAAATTAAAATGTAACAACCGTAACTACCATAAACACATTTTATGCACTAAAATACAGTTACACAAATAGTCAATACTTCTATTTAGTTGTCTTTCATTATTGTATCTGATTATACAAGCAAAAGCAACATAATATAAATAATTTTCAGCATTTATATAACTACTAATTCACTTAAAGTGACCATTCTACTTTGCCTTTCAAAGGCAATTACAAAATTGCCATGTAAGATATTAAACTCTAAGGCCTATATTTACTAAACTGTGATATAGTAAAAAAATATGCATTATTTTTCAGTCATTTTTTAAATGATATAGCATAAAATTATGCATATTTTTATGTGAGAATTAAATTTTGTGACAAACATATAAATGACCATGAGAAGTAGTTGATAATGCCAAATTACTTATTCAGATACTCAAACTCTCATACCTAAAAACATCGGTTTACAACCAAGCTTATCACCTATCCCAGGCTGGCATTACGCCTATCCTGCCTATATAATGGACACCATAAACATAGTAAGATAAGACAAGCCAACCTACAGATGTATCAACAGTTCCTCCGCCCTCCCCCCCCCAATATTAAGGAGTAAACATATGTAAGTTGTTATTTTCAAGGAAGCCGTGGTATTTCTAGCGCTAACTATCGCGGTGGTATTAATGCATTGTATTTACAGGTGCAAAAATGTCTGATACATCTTTAGAATAGGTGATGCAAATACATAATATTGGCCATGTAGAATTGAATAATATATTAAACCATTAGCAGCCCAATGCTCAACCCATGACTAGCTGGCCACTTGGTCTACTAATATTCACACTTATGGTTGTTATGCTGTTTGTGTTTTAGTTGTAGGGTGTTTATGTTGTATGTTAACCTCTTTGGTGCCCAAAGGCATTCCTTGTAAATGTATTGGTAGCCTCAGGCCTCAAAGGGGTTTTTTGTTTCATGTGTTATGCTACGCTGATCTGTTTTTGGGTTGGGCATGCACTCACATCTTACTTACTGTACATGAACTTAATAGTGTGGTGCACCAAATGCTGTCTGGGATATTTTCCTATAGTAGATCCCAAATATATATGTAGTAAAAAATAGGAAAACAACAGAGGCTCAAAAATATGTGGCAGAAAAGGTTTCTTTATTGGTTACATATCCTTTCCAATGCGTACCATTGCCTCTTAGGACCGTCGTCAGGGCTAAAAAAAAATGACCAATCGGCAGCCCTTAAGTAACCTCTCGTGTCTTGCCTCCAAATTGTCGGAAGCTGTGACTGTAATTTCCAGTGTCGATATCATCCCGTTAACATCTCAATGCCTCCAACGTCATTGCGCTGTGACGTCAGTTCTTGAAGTTGCAAAGGAGGGGTTGGTTATGTCTGCAGGCCTTGGTTGCCACAGTGCTTGCCATATACAAACAGTGAAAACAAGCAAAATTACCATATATTTACTCTCTACATCTACAGACCCCTATGCAATAGCATACGTGGTTGACTAGCGAAGAAATAAAAGGGGAGAAAGGACATTACCAAATGAAAACCAAACATTACATTTTCTATACATATATACATACCACTGATGCAGAGAGAAATGAAAGGAAATAAGAAATGTTACTTGTAGGGTGAGCAATCTTCCAGGATCCCAGTATTACATAAAAACAACGGGGAAACACAAAATAAAAAAATAAATTAATAATGCAAATTTTTTGGGGGAAAAATCACTTAACATGGTTCCAAAAAGCTGCTAAGAAAAGAAGCTGAATTGATTATTATACTAAATATTGTGACACCGCACGGCTTAAATGAATTACTGAGTTTAAATTGCTTTTTGGAACCACGTTGAGTGATTTTTATTTTTAACCTTTTTTTAAATGATTATTTTTCCTTTTGTGTTTTCTCCCCCTTTTTCCTCACTGAAATAAGTTGTTTGCCTATCTTGTGATCAGATTCAGCATTTGTGATGTTACAAATATGTTCAAGAACCCGCCTCCTTAGTTGTGCTGTTGTTATGATGTATATAAATATATATAAAAACTAGTATCACGCTATGGAGCTTGCGCTTCTTTTTCTTTCATTTTCTGTTATATATATATATATATATATATATATATATATATATATATATATATATATATATATATATATATATATATACAGTACATATATATACACACTTTAGGCAATAGATTACATTACTTGTGTTGCAATTAATAGATTTGTGTATATGCCATTCTTTGTCACCTGTGCTGTTATAAAACATTTTGTCCTAGTACACATATACTTGCAGGCATTGCATGAACCACGTGGATATGATCCCTGAATGGCTTTATCCACTCTACTTTAGATTCATAATAACTGAACACTAATACATCCTTCACATTTTCTGGTTGTCTTGATGTGCTATGAACTACAGTATACTATGTTTGAGATCTTTATCAGTTTCTACTTGAACATGTATCATTTTTTTTGCAAATGCTTTGGTAACCACTATTTTGGTAATTGCTTATCAATTTGGGTTTTAAGTGCCAATAAATCTGATTGACTCTGAGTATTTTTGGTATTAACAAAGATTCCCTTTCTGTGTATCTAGCTCAGTTAAAGCACTATGTAGAAAACGCAATGACTATATCCACGTTCTTTAAACATCCCTTTCAGTTCATGGACTCAGAACAATGGGATACCATGATTTGCTAATTATATAAACAGAGTTACATACAAATACAAATAATGGTTGACATGCCCAAACAGATAGAGTACTAAGAGGTACATTAATGAGAGACATAATAATCTAGAGGGAATACCATCAATGTGATATCTAGAATGGCCACTAGTATAATGTAGTAGGCTGTTTGTAACTGTTAGCTTATAATACAAATCCATACTCAATTTGCCCCTATAATTGACAGATATGTTTTATGAAAATTGACCGATGTTGCCGAGATTTCTGATGTGAGATTCATATGAAGTGTATTCTCATTCAACACCTTAATGAATTCCTCACATTTTTCTTATGTGCCATTCCATGGAAACAGCATTATATATATAACAATAATGTATATAATATATACTTGTGTGTATATAATAATGTATATAATATATACTGTGTGTGTGTGTGTGTATATATATATATATATATATATATATATATATATATATATAGATATAAAGATATTTACCAGATGTTGGTCCGGGAAACTGAGACAGCACACAGCCAGGTAAGTACAAAAAACCTGTATTCATATAAGAAGTACATGGCACTGCATCCAACGTTTTGGTCAGCAGAATGTGACCTTCCACACCGGGGAAGGAACAGCACAGATAACATTCCAAGAGACACTGTTTTTAAGTATACCTTTTGCTTCATTCATTGTAACATCGCCGGAAGAAGAGATCAGTGTATCTCGAAAGCTCGCACAAATAAAAGCATTTCGTTAGCCACAGAACGGTATCATCTATTTATTTTTTGATTATTGAAGCTCGGCTAACACGGTAATGATACCTCTACATATATATATATATATCTATATAGTATATATCTCAATATAAAAAGGCAGGAACAATTACGAGTTTGGAATTACTGATACTAGTGCACACAAGGGCATAGATAAAGCAGTCTATATGGCATATCCATAAGGAAGATTGAGAGCACTAGCATGGAGTTGTATAAAAGGTGTATTTGTTATTAAAAATGGTTGTCATTTCAGCCCCAACCTGAACCTTTCTCGAGACGTCCAGGTTGTGACTGAAACGAAGACCATTTTATTTAAGTAATAATCCCAGAAGAACAGGGCATTACTGGCCAATAATGCCCTGGCTGGAAGAGTTGAAGGCCCAAGGCGAAGCCGAGGGACTTTAACCCAGCCAGGGCATTATTGTCGAGTAATGCCCTGTTCTGATTATTACTATTATAGGCTAAATGTAGGTTTTTTTTCATAAATAATAGACACTTTTGTATAGTTATATAGATTTTTTTATTAAAATAAAATGGTAAATATATTAAACCACCTCCATATACACTTACACTGCAGCTATCTATATCCACACACTGGCGCCCCCTCTATGTACACACACACACACACACACACACACACACACACACACACACACACACACACACACACACACACACACACACACACACACACACACACTACAGCTCTATACACAAACATACACATACACTGGAGCTCTATACACACACACACACACACACACACACACACACACACACACACACACACACACACACACACACACACACACACACACACACACACACACACACACACACACACACTGCAGCTCTATATGCACACACACATGCACTGCAGCTCTATATATACACACACACACACACACACTGCAGATCTACACATACACACACACACATCAGCTCCACACACATCAGCTCCACATACAGTACAACACAGTAGTTCTACACATAACACAAACTGTTGCTACACATAAACTCTACTGCTGCTACATTCACATACAACACAACAGCACACCACACACACACAAACACTGCTGCTGCTAAACCCATAAACACTGCTGCTGCTGACACACACACACACACACACACTAGACAAACAGAAACTGCAGCCACAAACAAACTGCAGACAGCCACTTACTTACTTTGCAGCTACACAAACACTCTCTCTCCCTCCCCAATTCAACTGAATCTGTCAGCTCTGTTCATGGAGGGAGGGGGATGAGTCACTACCTGCTGCTCCTTCCTGACCAATCCCCTGCCCTATCTCAGAGCTGTTCCTGCCTCCTGATCAATCCCTTGCCCTGTCTCAGAGTTTTTCTTACAAAAGGAAAAGCTGATACATAGGCAGGGGGAATGGGTGGTAAAAGCTGATTGGCTGGAAATAAACAGGGATTTCAATAATACCCGGAATTTTACTGCTTCAGCCTATAATGATAAATACAGCTATATACAAGTCCACATGAATGCTCTCAACCTTACTTATTACTATATATCTCAACCACAGTAGTATATGCTGAGTATAGTTACCCAGATCTTTACTCAATTCTTGCTCATTATCCCACTAGCCTGATTGTAACAAACTGCTGATTTCAACTACTATACCGATTGCCAGAACAGATCACAAGTGGCGATGTTGACATCTATTGACATCTATTGTGACTTTTATTTCCTATTTCCAAAAATATTTTGAGCATTATTTTTTGTTGCTCTCATTAAATATATACGCAATCAGATGTTTGATGGATATATTTTATAACAATGTATATGATCCCGAGGTTCATGATTATATGATAGATTTTTTGTCCTTCACACTCACGTTAGTAGATATAGTATCCAGGTTACCTACATGAGTATACATAATCAGCATTGCTTCAAGACGTTTTTGGATTGATAATTGCTATAGATCCTCGGTGTCACCGTGGTTATAATTTATTTTGTTTGAAGTACACCAATTTATTTAATCCTCATACATAGGGTCAAAGTGCTGAAGAATTTGGAAGTTGTGGTCATTTTTGGGATGTGTGTGTGCAAATAATGATTTGGGGGGATTTGACAAATATCTCTATTTTGAGAAGCAATCCCATGTCAGAACAACAATATTGTTTAAACAATGTATTCATATAATTAGCATTGATAGAAAAATTCAAGCAACCTTTCTGTGAAAATGTTGCTTATTTTTGTCCTGTGAAAAACAATCAAACTTCTATTTTCAGTGAGTTCTCTCAAATGTGTCAGGTACTGAAAACCACTGTCTTGCTCTTTCAACTGTTTGGCTAATGATGACATCAAAATTACTTTACAAGATCAATAAAGGAACAAATTGTGCTTCTACAACTTCTCTGAAGTAACTGTGATCCCCTAACAGTTTTATCACATTGAGTTGCAGAACACACAATGTCCTCAGCACTCTCTTCCAAAATCCCAGACCACCAGCACATTGTCAGTCCACCTCTATCAAATTGTGAGCCCTTTCTTTCCCCATGGTGCCATGCCACTCCCCTTTTCAATTGCAGCAGCTAGATTTATATCCCCATGTTCACTGCACCAGATATTTATGTTTGCTAACTTGATAATGTAAATCAGTATTTGGAGTATTTATTATGTGCATTACATTTTGCAGGCAGGGGAGTCTATGGGGATATTAGATAAAGGCAACGTTGGGGCAAAATATAAACAAATTGTGACATTTTCAACCTGCATCAATGTATCAAAGTCTTTAGTCAAAGTTTTGTTCAATGTGAGTCAGCTTGCAATTTGGTGGTTTACCAATAGGAGGAGCTAGGGTGGAGTTCCATGATGCACAGACCATAATGAAATGTATCAAACTTTCCATGGGTCAATTTTTTGGGATTTGCGTAACAAAATCTGAAAAATCTGACATGGGGCCTCATGCACAAAGCGCCGAAAAAATATTTTCGGCAAGTGTTGCCGATAGGCATGATTTTGGCGATTTGCCCTCGCAGAATTCAGTAAGGGCCGAATCCATGCCGATCCCTGCCAAATCTCTGCGAATGCAAAACGCCGTTGAGCCGGCGCTAAATAAACCTGGCTCCCGATAATCTGCCGATAGGCCGTCCCCTGCCAAAATGTGTTTGCAGCAGAGAGAGACCTGCCGGTCTCTCTGCGCAAACATCGGCAAAATATAAACATATCAAAACCACTTTTACTGATAGTGTACATGTGCAGGGGGTCTCCGGAGCTGAACCGCATTGGTTTCAGGTCCGGGGACCCCCTGCTTCCTGAGATACAGGCCCCTTTATGAGGTGCCGGTATCCCTCTGCATTTAAAGGTCCCGATCACGTGACCGCGGAATGTAAACAAAGCAGAGGGATACCGGCACCCCATAAAGGGGCCTGTATCTAGGGAAGCAGGGGATCCCCGGACCTAAAACCAAAGCGGTTCAGCTCCGGAGACCCTCTGCACATCTACACTATCAGTAAAACACACATATCAATAAACACTCGTTCCTTACCTTTGCGGCTATGTGCTACGGTAACGAAGCAGCATGAATGTATTTTTAATAATAGTGTACTGTGAGCAGGGGGTCCCCTGAGCTGAACCGCGTTGCTTTGTGGACCAGGGACCCCTGCTTCCGAGTTACAGGCCCCGGTATGTGTCATCGGGTGGCAGTGTCGCCGCCCTCTTTATAGCGTCCCATTCGTGCTGAGTCCGCTATAAATATGGCGGCGACACTGTAACCGATGCCCCAAACCGGGGCCTGTAACTCGGGAAGCAGGGGGTCTCTGAGCCACAAATCAATGCGGTTCAGCTTAGGGGACCCCCTGCTTCTGCACAATATTAATAAAATACATAAATGCTGCTTTATTACCATAGCGGATAGCCGCTAAGGCAATGAAGGGGTTAAGGCAGAATAGCATGTTTATTGGGGACATTTGCCCCCAATAAACATAGCAATAAACAACATACACCCCCTGTGTATTTAAAATACATAAACAACAATAAATACATTAAATACATATAGCACTCACCCATTTCCGACTGCCACGATGAAGGCCATCCTCATCTTCATCCTGGCCATGCCCCCTCCGCTGCTGCAAAACAGACACAAGAATGAAAACATCCAATGTAATGTCCCCTAATCCCTTAATCACCATAGCGGTTATTAACCGCTACAGTCATTAAGGGGTTAACCCACCCTCACCCATCACTCGGGAGGCCTACATACCCTCCAACACTAACCCACAACCCCGTGAGGCCTAACCTCCCTCACCCACTAACTACAAGGGTGGCCTACCCACATACCCTTGGGGCCAATACCCCCTCCCCCCACCCCCAGTACCCACAATAAAAACAATACACTGCCTCACACTAAACATCATTACATTTATTAATACATTACCCACCCCCTGTGCCCCCCCATAAATACATGATTTATCCTTTAACATACAGGGTTCATACCCCAGCCCCATGCGAGTCCCCGGCGGGCTGGCGGGGCACCTGACAGACCTACAGGGTACCATCAACTTGTTTCACACAGGCTCTGGAGGCCTGTTGGTGGGTCCCGCCAAGCGCCATGGCCCCCAGGTGGTCTCCTTGGGCCACCGTGGGCCACAATTGGGTCTCCACGTTAGGCCCGCGGATGTCTGGGAGCCCCGGGTCAGACCCACAGGTGTCTGCGGGGCCTCGGGTGGTTCCCACAGGGGTCTGGGGAACTCACGTGTGCTCACTATGGGTCCGCGGTGCCCCTACGGATGTGTGACCACCGCTTCATCCCCGCACCTATGGGTCCGCAGTGCCCCCACGGATGTGGGACCACAACTTCATCCCCACAGACTACAGGTCCGCGGTGCCCCCACAGATGTGAGGCCACCACTTCATCCCCGCAGGTGTCACCCGTGGAACCACCAGCCTGATACCCGTGAGATACCCGAGGAGAGCGCAGGTGGTCTCCAGAGGTCTCACGCAGAACCAAGAAACCAACCCTGAATGTAAAAAAAATAAACCTGGCCTATACATTCAATACATACACCCCCCCCCCCAACACCTACAGTACAATAATGTGCAAAATAACTATTATCCAGATAGGGAAAATAGATTATTTGCCCATTATTAAACACATTAACTAGCATATTCAAATAAATAAAGTACTAGTGACCTCATCATTGGTAATAAGGATATTTTGTTCTGATCAAATCATAGATCTGGCCCACGTTGGCTTTGTTTTCTTGAGTTGATATGATCACCTCCGCAATCATTACTTTATACGCTTTGTGTGGATGACTGTTGAGAATTACTGCACCGACACACTTTATTCGAGCAAATACCCAGTATGTACCTGGCAGATACCTGGAATGCGCCGCTCCTCACCTCTGACAAGCCCCGTTGCGTTTGCCTTCCCAGCCTGGGTTCATGCCTGGCTGACAGGCGGCTGATCTGTTAAATGATAATGATTAGGATTTAATAGGCTGCAATGCTTTGCGTGTCTACCAGATGGCATAAATTCATGAATTGTAATGCAGTATATATATATATACTGTGCAGTATTGCAGCCAGCGGGAATAAAATGCTTCAATCCCTGCCTGGAAAATACCTCAATGCACTCGGGCAGAAAACAGTCACAAACCTCAATACACCCGGGTATACCCGAATTCGTGGGACTAGCCCGAGCTCGATTAAAGTGTGTCGCCAGTGTAGATCCTGAGCCATTGCAGCGTCTCAAATAATGTGAGTGGAGTTGTAGGTTCTCTCTTGAGAATGTGAAACTAGGTAAATGTTATCTGTTTTGTGGGTTTGTACACAAGGTCACCATAAAAGTTACATGTTTCACTCCTTTTTGCAAACACCAATTCGATTGTGTAGAAATAATTGGCAGACATTTGTGGTTTCTGATTGCCATTTCACTGTGAAAGTCAAATTAAGGTTTTTTTATCTACATTCTCAAAACAAGTGTCGGATTTTCATTAAATAACAATGTGGGTGAGGAAAAAAACAGTTTTGGCATTATGAAAATAGTGCTTACACAGACATATAATGAGATATACACACAGCTGCTAATGTTTTTTGGTCTATGTTTTTTGCTACATTTGCCTGTGTATCTTTCTGTCTGGTTAACTCCCTGTCTGTGTCACAGAGTTTAACTATGTGTGTATATGTATATATATATATATATATCATAAACACATATACATATGTATATTGTATAATATATATGTCTCTAAAACCAATATTTAAATATGTGTGTATATAACTGTATTTAAGGGCTTATATGTACTGTAAACATGGATTTTTATATTGCTCTGACTTTGAAATGGTTAAATATTACAGGCTTAGTATGTTTGAGGGCCTATTACATTCAGCTTTGTCCAATTTAGATTTACCATCAAACAAGGCCTTTTGTTAGTTTAGAAGGCCTGTAGTGTTAGAACCTATAATATATCTATTTAATCCAGTTGTACACTGAACATATTGATGCCAGTAAGTAGGCCTTGTATGAAACCTATTTAAATGGTGATCAACATGAGTGAATTATGTGATTAATAATAATTTTAGGCCCATAGTGTTATAGGCTCAGATTATGTATATTTCACTAACATTAGCCCTTTATTATTATAATACTGTGTTTTCACAAGGAAGAATCAAGTGAATGTTGTGAGCAAAAAAATATATACCAGTTTAGATAGTTAAAAAATATATATATATATATATATATATATATATATATATATATATATATATATATATATATATATATATATATATATATTACACTGTGTGTGTGTGTACATATATCCCTACATACTACATATATATTACTAAACATTCACAGATATGGGATTGAAACCAGTACTCATACATGATGAAAGGACAACATTAAGAAGGTTCAAGCAAGGTGAAGGTAAGTAATATGTAACACTTAATCCTGCTCTATATGGACAATAAAGATGTTAGCAGTTAAATACAGTAGATGTTTGATTTAAGTTGCATGTGAATAATATTCACATGCAATGACTAGCTCAAATACCTATGAAACACACCCAAATACAATGTTTTGCAGCTATGTGAATTGCAGCTTCTCTAAACATAGCAACTGGGTAATGTTGGACCATTACTGAACAGATGATTAATACATAAATATAAATAAAAATATTCATTCATTAGGACTGTTAATCTTTCCAAACCTTCACGTGTACAAGGACATACTTGAATGTTTGTTAACAACAGGTCTTCATCATACATACAATATTCATTAGATAATCTCAAGTGAACAAAACAAGGCCAAATACAGATTTTGTTAATTATAACATTTATTATTTTTTTACCTTTTGAGACCGAGTCACAGGCCTGCTTGTTGTCTCTTGGATTTTTCTTTTCCATTTGGCTACAACTTTAAGCACAACAGAGCCACTTTGACTGGCCTGTGGCACTTCAGGGGCACGGCTTGTCACCTGTGGCACTTCAGGGGCACGGCTTGTGGCCTGTGGCACTTCAGGGGCAGGGCTTGTGTCCAGTGACTGTTCACGGGCAGGGCTTGTGTCCAGTGACTGTTCACGGGCAGGGCTTGTGGCCAGTGACTGTTCACGGGCAGGGCTTGTGGCCAGTGACTGTTCACGGGCAGGGCTTGTGGCCAGTGACAGTTGTGAACAAGTTGGTACACAGTGCACAACTGATGCTTGCTCCGTTTCATGTTTGGGTTTTTTGGTTTGTGTCCAAAAACTGGTCAGTAGTAACTGCTTGTGCATTTTTATTTTTGGCGCCTCCTTTGTAGGTGTCAGCTCCAGAATTTCTACAGATGGCAGCGGTAGGATGTTGTCAGGAACATGCACAGAACTTTCAGCTACTTTACCGGTAACATCCCGACCTGGGGAATGAACATCAGATGACTGGGGTGAAAAAGTAGCAGCATGTAAACATCCATCCTCTGATGGTGTAAAGCTGAATTGATGTGCTGCTGTAGTCATTCTCAAGTGATTAGCTGAACAACTATTGCTTCTAATGACGTGTTAATTTTTTGCATTTGTTTAGGCACTTCAATGAAGACTCTATGGAGATGTGACAATTGTGATATCATTTCTTCCTGCAGTGATATCATCCTTTCGTGCACTGACATCAGATCTGAATGGCGACGATTTTCTGCTTCAACAATTATTTCTTCAGAAGCTACTATTGCAGCGTATGTGCTAGTTGCTGTAGGAATAGCCTGTGTAACTCTTTGAATGGGAACCTCTTCATGGTCACTTGATTGCATTTCTGTGTCTTTAGCGGCATCATCATCATCATCATTTTCATCATGTGCTAAAAATAAATGTACACATAATGAAATGGCATGTTAATCTCAGCTGTTTTACTATGTAATTATACACTGTGATAACTAACACCTAACATGTTTTCATACGTTTTATAACGTCACATTAAAATGTACCTTGACTTACGAATTCTGTTTGGACTCAGTGTGAAATAAGAATGAATGAAAAGTTGTTCAAAACTCACAACTCCTACATGATACTTAACATCACAAACACAATACATGTTGTCTTAAAAAAGTTAATTTTCACTGACACTAAGTAATCCTATTTAAATAACATATGCAAAACAAATAATGAACATTTTTAACATAACATATAGAAGTGAACATATTATATTTCCTGCACCTCATACACTCCACTTCCAGGTGTGATGAGCTGCATGACCCAGGTGAAGACACTTGTTCCGTCTCAGGTGACACATGTCCTCCAGGAGCAACTATATAGAACAATAACATCAGTTGTTAATTGACATGTGTAAATATTGAAGATAGAGTTACTGTATGTTGCGTTTTTATGGCTAACTAACAGCATCAGTTCCTGAACTGAAAATGTGTGTGGCAAAGTGAACATAAATATTTGTAATTACAATGTAAATGCCAGTGTACTTAGGGCTTTTTAGTTCTGTAAAATACAACATACTATGTTTATGCAGTAATGCGTTAGGATAATATAATTAATATTGGACATACACTGCATATGTTGTGTACTCATATCACAATAATAATGTACATAACTATCATGAGATGAACTTTCACAATGCTTATCATTAACAAGGTCATATTGGAAAAGTAATATTTTTTGTTAGAGGATATGTGTGGTACATTAATAGAAGCTGTTGCACGGCTGAATGTGGCTGCCACTCAACAACACAACATATGCAGTGTGTGATAATGTGGTGTTGATATCAGTTGAACTATAGATCTGAGTGAACGAATGTGTGACGTACGGTTTCATAGCTAATGGCTTGTTGGGTGATTTAGTACCTAGAGTGAACCTTTCAAATGACTGTGATTACCTTCTGTTTTGCTAGTCAGGTTGTAAGAACAGTAGTTCCTCCCCCAAAAACAGTAATCACCCAGACCTTTCAATTACTTCAAGCAGGTGAAAATGGTGTCAACAAAGTTGACCGTAACATGACCCTGTTATTTGGCTGTGTGCTGAACCCCACCCCCTCTGTTGACGTGTATGCTGTGATTACATATTAATTGCAGCTGCTTTAACACAATGGTAGATGAGCAAAATATTACTCTGAAGTGTGCAAGCTATGAACACAATGACATAACATATGCTACATGTGCCTCATTATGATGTCTGTATATGACATGAAGCAAAAAAGGACCTTTTAATAAACCAAAACACATTTGTTAGTGCAAGTGATGTTTGTTGGCCGTTGCATGTAATATATTAGATGCATGATTTGAAGAGGCAGTAATGTCGTGTTTGTAGGAGTTAAATAAATAAAATACACATTAATATTATATATATATATATGTTCTGCACCAGTACCTAGTAATATTTTCTCATTAGCATGTCTTACACATGTGTGGTACCCTGTTGTTCCCCATATTTGTCCACCATAAATTGCTTCCACTGCAGCAAAGGATTGTGGGAATTGACATGCAAATGAGCACGCAATGTCACGTGGTATATTATTTACTGCTTTTAGTAGGATTACAACATATATGTATATTTTGATATATATATATATATCTATATATAGAGACACAGACATATATACATATATAGATGTAGGTATGCTTATATTGGGAAGAAAGTATAAATAGCAGCGGAAATGTGTAAAATAACTGTAAGCAACGACACGCCTAGTACAGTAACATTTCTCACCTGGTGGAAATTGTGAGGAATAAATTCCGATGTCCCTGTCACCGGGCAAACCCTCCACGACGACGGGAAGTAATTTTTCCTGAAGCAGCTCCTCCAATGGAGTTAAGATGAGACGTTGTGCTGGCGGCCCACCTCCAGTGGCAGAAGCATGCACGCGTTGGTCTTGTATTGTCTTTTTTAATTTAGCCCTAATATCGTCAAATCTCTTGCAACAATTACTCTTGTCCCTGACCCGATTCCCACACGCATTCACACCAATTATTATTTTGTCCCACATTTCTTTTTTGCTTGATGAACTTGTTCTCACTAGAAATACATACAAAATATATGACGTTAATTCATAATAATACAACCACCAGTTTCCTACACTGCTGTTTTAGGTGTAATATGTGAAGCACATGAGCATTAACTTCTAAACCTAGACATGTAAGGAAGCTTGCATTAATATTGTATGCAGTTAGCGTAAATTGAACGCCTAAGTTTTCTTGTCGTTTAACGCATGATAAAAAGATGTGTTTCAACAATAATTAACTTTGATAGATATTATGGACCCATATTTGCATATTAACAAAACTCACATGACCTAGGATCACATGTATTTGAAGAATGAATGGAAAGGTACACTTACCTACTAAATGGCCATACAGACTGTCATAGTGCTCCAGAATCCCAGTGACAAGAGCTGTATTTTCCTGGTCATTGAAGCGAGGATTACGTGGATGCTCCACACGTTTCTTCCGAGCACGTTTAGGCTCAGAGCTTGCCTGCTGCTGACTGGACTCTCCTTGTTCCAATGGAAGAGACACCAAAAGCTGGCCACCAGCAAGCATGCCACCATCAGACACCCCATCAGCAACTGAGCCACCAGCAGCACTCACACTCCCAGCAACAGCACTCGCACTCCCAGCAACAGCACTCACACTCCCAGCAACAGCACTCACACTCCCAGCAATAGCACTCGCACTCCTAGCAACATCACTCCCCTGAACAGTATATTCACTCCGACGCGTACTCGCACGAGTAGCACTACCACTCACACCAGCATCACTCTTCCCACGCTTTGCGGCCATACCTCTAGCACTCACAAAAAACAGCAAACAAATGTACAGCCAATCACACGAAACACTTCCACATACAAAACAAGACAAAGATGTAAACAAAACAACAAAGGACAAAGCTCTCACAATACAGAACAAGTCTCTCAGTCAATATGCAAATATTAAATCGCCCAGCTCTGTGCGTTTCTCTCTCTCTCACTCCCAACAACACAGAGAATGATTAACAGTACACGTTGCCTTTAAATATGGCGCGCTATCCAATACATGCTTGCTTCGCCTGATTCA
This sequence comes from Ascaphus truei, assembly GCF_040206685.1. NCBI lineage: Eukaryota > Metazoa > Chordata > Amphibia > Anura > Ascaphidae > Ascaphus > Ascaphus truei. The sequence continues at coordinate 162,914,439 of NC_134484.1, read as the reverse complement.
GCAAGAATTTTGATTGGCGAACCTAACAGCACCCCGCCATGCACGCCGATACACCTGTGTGTGATCGGCAAATCATCGTGAGAGTGGGCGGAATGGTTTTCGGCTTGATTGTGAAGGGTTTCGGCACTTACTGCATACGGAGAGGGAAAATCGCCAACAACATGCCTAATCGGTAAGCTTGCCGATTTCACATTTTCGGCGCTTACTGCATGAGGCCCTATATGTGCTTTAAGTCTATGAACCCGAGTGCTGCAACGTTTTATCAATGTGTTGCCGATTAAAGATGTTGCATTACATTTACAATAACAGAAAAAAACAGAATTAAAAAAATTACAAATATATCATTATATTTACAGTCAATTATGATAAAACTAATTGTTAGTGTGGTTATTTTGCTATGAAATACTTCAGTTTCAATCCAGTTTTATTAGAACTTACAAAAAATCACAACTGATAAAATGATGGGTTGCTCTAGCAATTTGATCATCTCAAGAAGGGTGCCCTGTGGGAAAAAAACATTGAGAAACACTGCTCTAATGGTTCATACTTAGGGATGGGTGAAATTTTATGGCAAATTTGGATTTGCAGCGGATCGACCAGTTCCTTTGGTCCACGGATCTCATAAATGGCGATTCGCTTTTTGCAGATATTTTTATTATTACCATAAAACCCCGCGAATTCCGCAACCTACTGTATGGACGAAGTTGTAGAATCCATTCCGCGGATTTAGCAATCCATTGACGGATTCGTAAGAATCTGTCAAAATATTGCTTAATGCGCAGATGGTATTCTACAAATCAATCCACAGATTTTATTCAATGGCAGTTTTTGATGAATCCATGTGGATTAAAACTGACCAAATCCATTTGCAGATTTTACACTGCAAACAGATTTTTGGGGGGAAAATGCCAGAAAACATGCAAGAAAATCCAGGAAACCGATTTGGGCGGATTCGCACATCTCAATTCATGCTATAAATTGCACGTGTAATTTATCTACTGTTAATTCAGTTGATGTGATTGATGTTTAACAATGATTAAACATCACACTTTAGTGAATAAATGGCTGATTTTATAGTGTTTGTAATATTGTCTTCAGTTACATGAGGACTAGCACATTATCTTTTCTCACATTTCCCCTGATGCCTTCCGTTTACTTAACTCTGCTCTCTGCCTTTTCTGATCATTTGCCTTTTATGACCTGTTTGCCTACTCTCATCTAGCCAATCATTAAACCACCTTTAAGAACCATTGGGTCAATGTAATATTGATAATGCACTGTCTGAGATTTGCTTTCGTGTCCATAATCTATAAATAAATAAAACATAAAAAAAACAGCAGAGCTGTGTGGGTGATTCTGAGAATGTTTATTAAAATCCACAGTACTGTATTCTGTCCCTGGTATTATAAAAAAAAAACCCGCTCAGTAAACTGGACTGAGTAGGCAGGAAAAGAGGCAAGAACAATTCTCTGGGGATGCTTCCACAAACTTTCAGTGATGTTGCAACTTTCATTGTTACTGCCCCAAATTTGTTTCTTTTAATAAAGGGGATTATTCAGTGAAAATGAGAAAACGGATACCATGCATTGAAATTCAGTGATAATGTGTTCTCCTGACAAAAGTCTAATGGGAACAGAAAATTGTTGAAAACAAGCACCTCCTTCATATGGAAGTTATTACTGGCTTTTTCATGTACTCAATTCACACATTTGTGACAGCCATTCATTGCTACAATACCTACAGTATCTGCAGGCAGTGTTCCACAAAACTAGCACAGTAGAACACAATTGATCAGCTCATAAATGGCTTAAGACCATAATTTGAAGGGCAACACTGAATATGTTCTAGTAAAGAGATCAATGTTTATTAAACAATAAATTAACTTTTACAAAAGAAATCTTAGAGGCCAGAATTCCTCACAGTTGATGTTTATTGTTATATATTCAGAATACAGAATAACTTGTTCAAAAGAGGTGAACAGTGGTTAGTTACTGAACAAGATATTTAAGCAGTTCCAGCAAGGAAAATGCAAAATACAATTCAAGGTCTGGTGGGTTCTATGTCACAATATATTTATTCACTAGCAATGCAATAACAAGTACTGTTCGATCACTGTATTTCTCCTGACATCCTCTTCCTTTACTGCTGAAGGTAATAATTATATATTTCTTGTACCTTTGAGTTGAATGTTTGCACAGAAGGGGACAGCAGATATGACATACTGTACAGGTCAAGTGATCAAAGAGCTGTCGATATCCCCCTCTCAGATTTACTAAGTGGTGTAAAACCTGACACCATAAGGGTGAAGACCTACCCAGTATGTACCTAAATGTAATGTCAAAGACACAGAGGAAATGCATAATTTAGTGTATAGGAGGTTTTTTTTTAATCTCATATTTTTTTTTGTAACTACACTGTATGTATGTATGTATGTATGTATGTATGTATGTCTTTATTTATATATATATAGCGCCATTAATGTACATAGCGCTTCGCAGTAGTAATACATGTGACAATAATATAAATAACAAATAAAACAAATAACCAGTCATGGGAATAAGTGCTTCAGACATAAAAGTAACATTTAGGAAGAGGAGTCCCTGCTTCGAGGAGCTTACAATCTAATTGATTGCAATGACACTGCAGTCATTGTTGTCCCCATTGCAATCAGAGTTGCCCGAGGCATTCCAGTGCCAGACCAACCTCACACAATGCTCTCCCCTACCACCTACTTTAAGGCATGCCTGCTCTATGAAGCCGTAGGTGAGCTTTTTGTAATGCCGAGCATAAACTGATGCCAGTGTTCGTTATGATGTTTTTCTATTAGGCAACAGGGTGGGGGGATAAGCAAAGGCAATACAGGTAAAAGACGGGGAAGCAAGAATATAGTTACCTTCAAAATTTTCAGATTATTTAAACTCACAGAAGACCACAGGGAAACTCTAAACATGGATGCCTAAAACATTCTAAAATATTGTATTACATTGGTGGCATCTGTGAAGGTCCTTATTTTTTTCGTTAGTAAGTGGGATTGCCATGTAAAGATGAGCTAAAACTTAATATGCAGCGTTCACTAAATCTGGTACATAGATTCAAAGCTAAAAAAAATGGACAATCCCAATAAGAAAATACAAAATATAATCTTCAAAAAACACGATGTTTTTATTTTTTGTTATACTAATTCAGACTTGGGACATCACTACTTCCAAATAGAGATGTGCGAAGTGGCCAAGATTCACTTTGCTGCAGTTTCGATCGAGCTGTTCAAAAGTTTGCAAAATATGAGAAAAATGTGATTGAACTTTAGTGACAAATATTCTGCAGAAATCACCAACATTTTTATTTTGTCTTTTTAAAGTGGCAAAATAGCCACAACTTTTAAAAAAAGTTTTTTTTTTTTTACAAGTTCGATCGGATTTTGAAAGTGAATGCAATGTCCATTGACTTTTCAGCATTGATCAAATTTTCCACAGACTTTTGAATCGAATCAAACTCAAAATAGGTTATATTCGCGTGGTTCGACTAAGCATGTGTAACCCTCTTGCTAAAGAGTCTACCGGTACTGCTGTTACCTGTTGGCTCACCGAAGGCCAGAGCCTCCGCCACTGGGAGCCTGGGGTGATCAGATGTCAACCTCGGTGCAGCGCCTCCACCTGAAAGGGATCCTGAGGCAGCAGGATAATAACAACCTTTACTATGAACTATAAATAGTACCCAATGTCTGGGCCCACCCAAGAGTGTAGGGAGTAATGCTACCCTGTGAATTGTTGGTTCACTTGAGGTGAGGTACCTGCCAAGTACTCCAGTACTCGGTGCAGCCGACTTAGCAATGGTGATCTGCTGATCCAGCGATGCCCATCCACGATGGCATTCGCCTCTGCATTGGGTGGTGTCTGGTAGGAGTGTCCCACCTTTAAGAGTCCCTGTACATAGGCTGTCTGGTCCCAGGCCACAGGCCGCAATTACCACGCAGCGTCTTACTCTTTGTCCCTGACACTACTCACTAAATGGGGAAGCGTCCCTATCTAGGGCCTTCTCTGAAACAACCACAAGTTCACTTGAGTGGGGCCTATCTGGGACCTAAGGGGGTACTCTGGCCTAGTCTGAGTGCCACTGACACTCAGACCCTACCTTGCCCTTCTCTGTCTGCGCTCCGACTGCCCCTCGTGCAAAGAGTGTGCCACATGTAACAATCTCCCCTCAGGAGCCTATTGGCTAACCCTGCCCACCTGATTCACTGCTCCTAAGCATTATGGGGCTTGTAGTCCCCTGCAGCACAAATATAGAAGATGGCCGCCGCTACAAGGATGTACTGTGCATGCGCATCTTCCCTGAGGTGGCCGCCGGGGTTCCTGGGCTCCTCTGCGCATGCGTGATTTCTGCACATGTGTGGTAATTGCAAAATGCGGAGCCCTGTAATAGGTGTAGTCGCGGAGCTCCAGCGACCCAGTCATCTCTTCAACAACCCCGTATGCTGCCGCAACCTCCGCTGGAGCCGTCGATCGCCTCAGGGTCTTCCTCACACCACCTGTAGCCGCATTAGCCTCCACTTCCCTGCGCCTGCATTGGAGGTGAGGGGGGGACAGGGGGGACACGGCTACACATGCAAAAAGTTTGCACATTTCTACTTTTGAAAGCTAACATGGGTAGATTCTTGCATTGCTACTTTAGTGGTAATCTTTTCAATGTAACTCTACATATTGTTTTGGCTTCCAATATGAAACATTTAATGGAGAGTAACATATGTAGAAATTCTTACAGATAAAAATATTTAACATAGAAAAGTTTTTTTTTAACAAAACCATTAGATAAAAGTTAAAGATAATGTATATCCACCTACAAATAGAGAGAAAAATAGAAAGTGAAGCACTTTTTCAATGTTTTCTGTTATAAGAAAAAATGGTCCCTTGTGCTGTATTTAATTATGTGCACCACAGCAAGAAGTAGCAAACTAAGGTATTTACCACAAAAGGTTAAAAAGGCGTTTGCAAAAGGTGACACCAATACAAATACATTCAAACTAAAAAGAGAGATTATGATATAATTACTCTTTTACTTACCAAGTACTGAATAATTTATCTAGATATAAATTATCATCTGAGTGGGACAATATGGACGTACTGTACAGTAGTAGGAAAACTGATTCAATCATGACTGGAGAAGCTATGACCTAATGGTAACGGCACTATCTTTGAAGTAGGAGATTTTTATTTGATTCTCAGTTTCACTTGATGTCCATGTTAGATGACACGATCATTGTGGAAAATATTCATAATCCTTGCACAATAATATGTACTGGACTGCGTTAAAATAAACTTTCATTATCTTACATTCTTACTATTTTCTTAATATTAACATAAATCAGGCATGGGAACAATAAACAATCTCTTGCAATAAAATTAATTGCATCATGAAATAACAGGGAAGGCATATTTACTAAGCTGTGCAATTCTATACATCCCCTTCTATACATTCTTTAAATGTTTACAAAGAAATATAGGTCCTGTAAGAAATCCATAATTTTCTTTTGTCCAACGCAAAATGTTCTAAGATTTAAAACGTTTTCATTACCTACAGTACATTCTGTAATCAACATTCTGCAATTCTCCCTCTCATGTGCCTGCTGTTTCTAAGGATATGCACTTGTAGCAGTGACTGATGACTTTAGACAGAGATGTAGGTCCCTGAAAATCGAATCACTAAAATACCGTCAAGTAACCCTTAATTTTGAACCAAGTGGTTAATACACAGAACATTGATTTATGTGTTTGAGGTATGGTGGTTTTGTTGTTCATCTGTTATTACAAGTACTGTATCCGAGCTCAGTCAATTCATTTAGATCTGTGACACAATACAATGCATCTCCCAAGAAAATTTCCTTTGTCAGCACATCTAGAATTTGCTAATTAAATCAACAATGACATTATTCTGTTTCTGAAGAAAAATAACCTCTCCTCTCTCCTTCGCTACATATAGTGTAACTAAAACTTTGAATAACCTTTATTAAGTGAAATAGTCTGGTTTATTTTGACTGCCCAGCATTTCCCAGGTTACAATTCTTAATTTGCTCCTAGTTTAAAAAAAAAAAAATAATACAATAACCTTTAGATTAAAATATGATGACTGTAAGTAGCTTTTTCTTTGTTTTTCTTTCACATAGTGAAAGAATAGTGAAAGATTAGTTGACACAGATTGGAAATGTATGGTAAGTAAACATTTTTGCTGTTCGACTTGTATGTGGTGAAGAGGAATGTTTTGACTGTTCTTTAACAGTAATTGTTTTGTAACATTAATATATATCTCTGGATTTGACCTAAAATAAATGACAATGGCAGAGTGTAGCAAAGCAAAACATTTCCACTAAATACAATATTTGGTAATAGACTACTGCAGAAACTTCAATCCATACATATAAACTCTAAATGTATACATCACTAATTTGTCTCTGAATATAAAGTACTAGGGATAGGGCACAGGACAGTACAAAGGATACATGCTGGTCATTTTCTAAAGGAATATAGTGTACACGAGTACGTAAACTCAATAGCAAACAGATAAACAACTACAGTATGGGGTAGTGGCTATTTACTATGGTCTCCCAGCTGCAAAATGGAGGCAAAACAACAGTGTAATACCTCCACCCTCTTCCCCTACCCTCCTGGCATTGGGTACTAAAGTAAACTAGGAGTTAACAGTGAGAGCACGTGTTAATCTCCACCCAGTTGTGAAACAGGAGTGCTGTGTCACAGAAGGTATAAAGCATAGAAGCAGAGGATTCTGGGGAGAGTGTTCCAGCATGGAAGAAAGAGAGAAGCTTCAAAGAGCAGCAGAGCCAGGTCTATGGTGAAGGGCACCGGGCAGGTGCATATTTAAAATTTATAGCAGGAATTTTTGAGAGATGTGGCGGGGCTACTGCAGGGGCAAAAGCCACGTTTTTTGGTGGACAGGAAAAAGATGGGGCCTGGGGAGAAGGCGAGACAAGTGTTGTCTCAGATAAAGGGTTTGTTGGAGCAGTTGGAAGTAGGTTCAGGTCATGAAGTTGCTGGTGAAACCGAGGGTTAATTAGAGGAGGAAGATTTTGATGGTCAGGTTAATTTAGGGGAAAGATTCAGAACCAGTGTGGATGAGGTTTGAGCAACACTGGACAGCTGGCTGACTAAAATGGGGGGCCATTTTAGCCCAGTCAGCTAAAAATGTGGTGTAGGTGGGCGTCAGTGGGAGAGCAAGGGTATGCGAGGTTGTGGGTGAGGGAGATGTATGACACCTACATGTATGGCAGTCTGTTGGACATACATTTGTCTGTTGCAGTGAAGGAAAATATATAGAATGGAGAATAATTGAACTGGTTACTTTAAAACTGGGCTCTAAGGAACAGAGTAAGGGAAAGAGGGAAGAGAGCTGACATGAAGGAAGGAGAGGGGCTAGGAGACTTCCTAAAAATCATTTGGGGATTGGTTGAAGGCACCTGTTATTTTGGCAAGCGTGATTGGGGAGAGATATCCCTGGTATTGTTCACATTTACTTAAGTACAGTATGTGGAGACCATTTGGTCAGCATGTAAGGCAGTAAAGGATGTAGTTTGGTAGAAGTATAAAGAGAGTTTTCGGTAGAAGTTAGCTATACATAAACATATGACATGGCATTGTAAGGACATACATTTATGGATGTCTTTGTTAGTGCCTTTCAAGGTGCAGTCGGTGTCCACCAGCATACGGGGCAGGCAGCATGGGTCCAGAATGGTGTGTGTTGTGCATTTAATGAGGGACAATGTGATTGGGGGCGGGGGTGTACATTTAGTGTGCGGTGGATAACTTATGGCAGCAAGATGTTTTAGGAAGGGTAGAGGAATCAGTAGGTTTGGTAGGGAGTTTTGTCAGAAAGGGGAGGACATTTGTGGTTTTAGGTGAAAAGGAAAAATGGCTAGACAATTAAACTAATAAAAGGACAGTGGTTTTCCTGAGAAAGGGTTTCAAAGTGAGTTTTTGAATCCCCTTTTTGGAGAAGGAGGGCCAGGAATGTGAGAAAACTGTATTTTCAGTTAATGAGTACTTAGAGGTGGCTACTGTAGGTAGATATTTGGGAAGCAGGTAGCATTGGGCAGGATGGTAAGCCTATTTAATATACCCCTATTAGCTAATTTAAGGGTTTTGCTGCTTGGGGTGGTACCTAATAATGAAGTAGGTGCATTTTGATTAGTTACTTGTCTTTTCCTGAAGGGGATTTGGTAAATATGGATATTGATGGGTGTGTGCATGGGGAAGTTTGCCTCTTTTGACAGAGCTATGGAGTTGGTTCAGCATTGTGGTAGGGGTGCACTGATGGCCAATGCAGACATTGAGTCTACCCTTAGGGTGTTGCCTATCAATCAGCTTGCTTTCATTTATTGGGCTGCTAATTGAATGGGAATTATTATGTTGATATATGTTTGCCAATGGGGTATGTGCTGTGTCTTGTAGTTATTTTGAGGCATTTAGTTCCTTTAAAGAGTGGGTGTTACAAGAGAAGAGGGATTTGGGGAGTGTGTTGCATTATCTGGATGAATTTTTGTTTATTGGGCCAGCAGGATCAGTTGTGTGCGAGACATTGTTGTTTGAGTTTCAAGGGGTGGCTAGGAAATTTGGGATTCCTTTGGCTGAAGGCAAAATGAATGGACCAGCATCACTCTGGCGGCGTCTGATGTTTGAAGTTACGGTGTTGCCTATGGGTAGCATTTTTTGTAGACGCTTGGTAAAGGCAACAACTGGTATTAGGAAACGGAAGCATTTTCTAAGATTTACAAAAGGAATTAAGGAGTATTTAACCATTTGGGAGTATTTTATTCCAGCAGTATAATGGGCAGACATTGTGGTTTGAGGATGGAGGGGATAGGCTTATTTTAAGATATTTGTAGCTTCTTCAGTGGAGTTTGGTGCTTATTTTAAGGGAAGATGGCGTGTGGAGTAATGGCCTCAGAAATGGGAGGAGGTTGGATTATTCGGTAATTTGGCATTTGTAAATTCATCCTATACTCCAACGTTAGTATGGACCTTCCCCTTCAACTCGGAAGACCCTCTCGAGAGGCCACGACCCTCTAAGGTGCTGAATTGGAAAAGACGAGCACTCGGAGGCTGAAGTAAACGAGTCGGACACAAGCTCAAATACTTCTTCCTACTTTATCAACAAGGACAACAGTTAAAAAGTTGACTGTTTAAATACACGGTTTCCTGGGAAAAGGATCTTAATGTCTGTATAGATCTAGATACCTGGACAGACATCTGGGAAGCTGCGTACAAAAACTCATCATGCGTTGTAATTAAGGAGAATATTTACAAGTTAATATTCAGATGGTATATGACCCCTGCTAGGCTACATTCTTTTCTCCCAGGCGTCTCCCCTCTGTGCTGGCGCGGTTGTGGTGAAGTGGGGAATATACTGCACATATTCTGGTCATGCCCCAAAATCCAACAAACATGGACAGAAGTGTTCACCTTAATACACAAGATACTAAAAATCTCTGTCCCACTCGACTAGTATATATATTACTAGGAAAACCAATGACAAATATCTCCAAAAAATATCCCAAATTTTAAACGCTACACGGTGTACAATTGCCAAAAACTGGAAACAACCGACCCTCCCATCCTTAAATCAAATAAGCAACAAAATTTGGCATATAGTCTATATGGAAAAACTCTCAGCCTATCTGAACGGCTCTACCTCGCAATTTTCTGATATTTGGGCTCCTTGGTTCCGCCATGCAGGTATATCCCCATATATACACTAGAATACTTGGAACAGAGTGGTACATGTGATATTTAAATTGTTGAATACAGTACGATACTGATACAAATGCTACACCTTCCCCCCCTCCCCGATCTCCCTCTTCCCCACTGTTTCATTACCAGTTTATTTGTGTTCCTGTATCACCCTTTTTTTGTGTAGTATGTTATGTTTACCTCATTTTGTATGTTTTTGAAAATGCTCAATAAAAATTCAAATAATAATAAAAATAAAGTTGACTGTTGCCCCAAAAGGAAGCACATTTGAGTGGTGCACTCTCAGGCGTTTAAAACTTAGCTTTTCATTCAACAATTATAATATATGTGTGTACACACAACAATACATTTAACAAAAGTGTATGTTTAAAATAAACAAAATAAAATGACAGGTTGTGAAGTGTGATTATTTCTGCTGTTGTAGTGTTTAATATATAATGAGCCAGAACCATATATTGGACTATGGTCCAATGATGTGATAGTATTTTGTTGTTCCAAATGTCTAAACAAATTAGAGATATAGATCCTATATATTAGAAATGAGTCACATGAATACGTGACGCAACTAGGATTTATATTAATCTCCAAATAAAGTGTGACTGGATATGCTGGTAGAGGATGATAATATAACTGATTGCTACAGTGTGTGATGTTGAGGTGCAGTGGAGCTATAATGCTAGAAGCTAGATATAAAAGTCCTGCTGGGCACGACGCAGCTCTAATATCACTGCCAAATGTTACTCCTCAACCAATTAATTTAAAGCTAATCTCCACAATGTAATGACTGATATATGATATTGTAGAAGAAATTGAAGCTTTGCGAGTAGTCTATTGATAGAGTAGGTTGTAATGGACAGTATTAGAAATGAGAGTCACATGAATACGTGACGCAACTAGGATTTATATTAATCTCCAATTAAAGTGTCACATGAAAACAAAAGGGTTGTGATGCTCTCAATTGTAACCAGTCCTGTATTGAACATCCAATATTGTTTAAATCCACAATGGGTTAATCTGTATAACGATAGAGTGCCCCCAATAAAGTTGATTCACAACTGGTGGGACAGACGTGGAGTCAGCCAGACCCTCACTAGATTACAGTGTTTCAAACCCAACCAGTGTTAAAGAAATGAGTGGTCAATGACCATGGTAAGCAGGAATAAATGAAAGGCACTATGGCTCTTTACCTGTACTACCAGGGGGGCACTCGTGTCGTTGGCGGCGTGCGATCCATCCTTTGAAGATCCAGAAGAGTAGAGAGCGTTGATAGCGCACTGCCAGAGAGTCCTGAGAGTATAAATAAGGAACAAGAAACAGCCAGGCCACTCCAAAAGTGAAAAAATATTGTCAGGTTTATTGCATGCTGGAAATACACACAGGAAACGGACAGATAAACGCACGTACGCGTTTCGTTCTAAGTGTACTTTATCAAGTAAATAAGTTGATAAAGTTCACTTAGTACGAAACGCGTAGGTGCGTTTACCTGTCCGTTTCCTGTGTGTATTTCCAGCATGCAATAAACCTGACAATATTTTTTCACTTTTGGAGTGGCCTGGCTGTTTCTTGTTCCTGATTTATACTCTCAGGACTCTCTGGCAGTGCGCTATCAACGCTCTCTACTCTTCCAATTAAAGTGTGACTGGATACACTTGTAGAGGATGATAATATAACTGAGTTTAGACGGCGTGTTCTAGAACACGTGAACTCAGTAGCCAATCAACAGGACACACCAGTGGCATGCCATATAAATATTTTCCATAATGGCGATGCCAAATGTCTCACTTTCATTGGTATAGACCTCCTTGTTTGCAATATACTGTAAGAAGAAGAGATCGTGACCTCAAACTACTCAGATGTAAGTTTGAGTGGATATATAATCTCAAAACACTTAGGGCCTCATGCAGAGAGCAGCGCTATTTAAAATCTCGCCATTTTCCGGAGAAAATCGCGCAAAAAACAGCTGAAAATGGCGAGGTAGGAAAAACGCGCCATTTTTTTTTTCTATTTGAAAATCTCGCCGCGCGGCTGGCGAGAAACTACATCTCGCCAGTCTGAAAAATATCCGAATTCAGAAAGGCGCGCTCGCCATCTAGCGGCTGTTTTTGGCGCGATTTTCTTCAATTTTCTCCGCCAACTAAAGTTGGCAAGAAGCAGGAGCTTGCCGGCTATAGGGAAAAAAAATGCGCGATTTTTTTTTTCCCCTTTCAGCTGCGCGCATCTCCTCCTTTACAATTCTCCACATGCAGTAATGCTAAAAATAGCGGATTTTGCCCATTTCTGCATATGGAGAATAAAACTCTCCATTTAACCTACTTTTTATTCCCCTCTCCAATTTTAAAAAGCGCTGCTCTCTGCATAGGCTCCTATATCTTTGGGGTCCGAATGAAGGTTTTACTTATACTCCTTTCATTTAAAGTACAGTTATCCTCTTCCTCTTCTGCATGAAATTTTTAATCTGTACCATTCAATATGTGTTAACATCTGCCTCCAGTGACTTTGCTCTATTTTGCCCCCAGCCAGCATTTCATTTTAACCCCATTCATGTAAATAATTTCAAAGTTGCATTTATAGTCAATTATCTTTATATTACATATATGTAATTAACTATATACACATTCAGTTAAGTAATGGAGGACTACTGCATAGTAAGCAGACACAGGTTAGCTATTCATCTACCTGCGATCTGTGAAAATTCATCATGATTGGCGCTTCAGTTACTATGGCAAAGCTTATACTATTAACTCCTGTAAGCCGTCCTCCATTTACTTTTCCTGCCCCTGACAAAGCTCTACCCACGGAGAGAAACGCGTATGGCGTATGACGTGATGACGTCATGACAGGGAAGTAACTTCTACCTGCCTGCTTTTGAAGGCTGTGCTTCAGACCGTGCTGCTTCCAAAGCAAATTTTTCTTATGTGTGCGATCTCAGATGTTACTAAAAGGCTGTACCAGAGCATGTAACTACAATTAGCAACAACAGTGTCTAAATTTGTATGTTAACAGCTCATGAAATTCGGCCAGCCTTAAGACACTATTGACACGTTTGTATAGGATGACACTTATTGTAGCACATACACCAATAGATTTAACAGCTTGCTTCTAGTTCAAGATCTGCAGCCTACAGTATGTTTTGTTTTATAGGAAAAAAGGCTACTCTGCTTGATGGTTTCTCACTCATAGCGATTAAGCTGTATATAGCATATATACTTATTGTGCATTTTCTCAATCTAATGAGATTACCAATTACACCTTTGACCATACTTACTATATAGGTCATATGTTTCCTTTAGGCATTGTAAATGAGTCACCAATCCATGGATGTATGAAGCTCTGCTTATATCCTATAATTATCTTCAGCTGCTAGATCTGTGTTTGTGCAATAGAGTGTGTCTAGCTTATTTGTCTATTGTTATATTTTGAACAGTTACCAAGCTGCATCAATGTGTACTCCTATACTAATTGTGATTACAAGTATTATGCGGTGTCTTTAAAGGTTTCTGCTCAGATTAAGGTTTTATTTGGTCATGACCACATTGATGAGTTTATTGTACCATCAGCTCAGTTGCATATAGACGGTATTGCCCTCATACATCAGAGTCCAGATTCCAAACAATCAAGTGATCCTCATATCACTGGTATCACTAGACTATGGCATCTTCAATTTATTTTGCAGCTATGACCAAGGACATTAGGGTATATTTTGTTCCCTCATAGAGAGATTTTCTTTCATGAATATACTGTCCATTACAACCAACTCTATCAATAGACTACTCGCAAAGCTTCAATTTCTTCTACAATATCATATATCAGTCATTACATTGTGGAGATTAGCTTTAAATTAATTGGTTGAGGAGTAATATTTGGCAGTGATGTTAGAGCTGCGTCGTGCCCAGCAGGACTTTTATATCTAGCTTCTAGCATTATATCTCCACTGCACCTCAACATCACACACTGTAGCAATCAGTTATATTATCATCCTCTACAAGCATATCCAGTCACACTTTGGGCCTCATGCAGAGAGCATAGAATTTTAAAATTGGCGAATTTCATAAAAAGTAGCTTTTTTGGAGAGTTTTATTCTCCATATGCAGAAAAGTGCGAATTCTGCTATGTTTAACATGGATGCGTGTGGCGAGTTTAAATTGGCGAGATGCGCGCTTCAGAAACGTGTAAAAACAAATTCGCGCCTTTTTTTCCCCCTTTACTATAGGCGGCGAGCGCCATCTTGCCATCTTTTCCTGGCGCGGCAAAAATGCGAGAATCGCGCCATTTTTTGGCGCGAACAGCCGCTACATGCCGTTCGCACCTCTCTGCATTCGGAGAGTTTTAAAAATGGCGAGATGGAGGTTCTCGCCAGCCGCGAGGCGAGTTTTAGACATAGGGAAAAAAAATTGGCGCGTTTTTCGTAACTCGCCATTTTCTGCCGTTTTCTGCGCGAAATTGAACAAAAAATGGCGAGTTTTGAAATAACGATGCTCTCTGCATGAGGCCCTTTATTTGGAGATTAATATAAATTCTAGTTGCGTCACGTATTCATGTGACTCATTTCTAATATATAGGATCTATATCTCTAATTTGTTTAGACATTTGGAACAACAAAATACTATCACATCATTGGACCATAGTCCAATATATGGTTCTGGCTCATTATATATTAAACACTACAACAGCAGAAATAATCACACTTCACAACCTGTCATTTTATTTTGTTTATTTTAAACATACACTTTTGTTAAATGTATTGTTGTGTGTATACACATATATTATAATTGTTGAATTAAAAGCGAAGTTTTAAACGCCTGAGAGTGCACCACTCAAATGTGCTTCCTTTTGGGGCAACAGTCAACTTTTTAACTATTGTCCTTGTTGATAAATTGTTATTATCTTAAGCACATAGGTAGCACTAGCTGCCAATCTTGGCAACATAGGCAAATTCACATATTCAATTTCATATTCAATTGGTGAGCGTTGTGACACCCTTTCTATTTTGATACTTTATTAACAGTTTTCAATCAGATTATATAGCTAAGCAAGTGAGCGAGTATACGTGCAGAAAACTTCCCATTTTCTAACATTAACTCCTTATCTAAAAGTCACACTAGTCTGTCTTTGAATGAAGTCATAAATTCTGACTTGAGACTTGAGACACTAAAATGCTGAGATAGTACAATGTGAAATTGCGTATGTGTCCAGACTTCCTGCTTTTACAGGAACTGCCATCTGAACATATACTTGGCATTCATCCAACATATAGGGGTTAGGTGGTGAACAACAGAATGGCTAGATTATTACAAAGCAACTTTATAAATCAATATTGAGTACCCCTATAAAAAAACACATTATCAGCATTTATGGAGTTTTTTCCATTGGTGGTGGCTGTGGGGTATGGGGGGGGGGAGGAATATTAACAATAGAAGAGTGATCTTCTGATCAGGTAATATGGTGGTCATTCAGGGTTAAATAAATGATTGTAGGGAGAAGCTTGTGGGGAGCGCAGATGTCACCATATGTGGGGAAAAAATATATATAATAGTGTAGTGTGCTTTAAATAGATTCAGCAATCTATATAAGGAATCACGATTGGGGACTCACAATCTCCCAGTAAAAGTTCAGCAGTGGATAGCAGTGGATACAATAATGTAGACTCAGCAGTATGAAAGGAGGACTTGCTTGACTTACGGCCCGTCGCGTACCTGGGACTTCAAGTCAAGCAAGTCCTCCTTTCATACTGCTGAGTCTAAATTATTGTATCCACTGCTATCCACTGCTGAACTTTTACTGGGAGATTGTGAGTCCCCAATCGTGATTCCTTATATACTGTAGATTGCTGAATCTGTTTAAAGCACACTACACTATTATATATATATTTTTCCCCACATATGGTGACATCTGTGCTCCCCACAAGCTTCTCCATACTATCCAAGACAGGAGAACTGGATCTTCTCCAAAAAGGGTTGAGCAGCGAAGTTCATCATTTATATTTTCTCTTATTTATGAGCACTTTAAATTATTGGTTTATTAATATTAATCACTATATATTTATTTATTGCACCTCTATTAGAAGCGCCTCACATTTTTTGTTTTACACTTATTAAATAAATGATTGGCAGATACAGGGCTGGTAATTAATTTATTAAGATTTTTTTTGTGTTATACTGTTTAAAGAGAAACATTTATTTTAGCGCCAAGCATGTTCCAGGGATTCATATTCTGGTAGCCGACGCCATATCTTGTTTAAAGTTCACAGAGTTCAGGGGAGTGTCTCCGGGAGTAGCGTTGATATGTGAATCATGTGTCAGGTTCTTGTGGAGGCTGGCGCTGCAAGGGTAACAGATTTGGTGATAGGCTCGTTTGCACCGGGTACGTGGAGGGTATATTTATGGGTATGGGAGGAATGGAGTGGGTTTTTTTTTGCAGATGGTGAAGCAAGAAGGTTTTGCAAGATCTGAAAGGGACACATTGGAATCCTTCATGTTATACATGCTGGATGAGGGGTGCTCAGGGGCAACCATGGGAAAAAAGATAGCAGGAATATTTATTTTCAAAATTAGATGAAAGGAACAATGTTACTGGAAGGTTTTTAAAATGGAGAATGTTTCCAGGCTGGAGTAAAGCTTCCATGAAGAAGGATACTAGGTGACCAATTTGGGTGGAATCATTAGGACATATCATAAAGGCAAAATGGATGGTGTGTTTTTCGTATTTTGAGGCTTTTTTCTCTCGCCTATTTTGATGCATTAAAGATTGAGGAGCTGGGCCAAGTTTGTGGAAGGTGGTTTAAAAAGGGAGGCTATAGTGATAGGGGACGATTGAGTTATTATATTTTTAAGGAGATCTAAAACTGATCAGAAAGGATAAAGGGTGTTGGGTCCAGTGAGGGCAGTGCAGCTGTATCTGGGTGTTAGGCCAAAAAAACTGGGATCTTTATGTGTACACATGGATGGCACTCCGTTGTCACAATTCCAGTTTTAGGAAGGTTTTTGTATTATGCTTGGAATATGCGGGTCAGAATTCCAGAAATGTTGCCACACATTCTTGTAGGAATGGGGCTGAGATGGTGCAAATGTTTCATTGAAGGGGAGCCATGAGTGTGAAAGGTATTGAAAGGGTTAGGAGAAAGTTGAATAGGTCTCTGGAAAAATGTATGGTTATTATGGGTGGATTTTAAGTTCGGCACAGGGAGTTGGAGGGGGACGTCACTGGGTTCTTTAACCAGTTTGGAGTGTAACTAACTTTCTGATATTTGTTTATCCCATCTTTGAAGTCATAGGGGTTTACCATAGTTCGGGAACCCATGTGTGGTCCTGGATTATATTACAGGGGAATGCCTGGCCAAGGGTGCAAAGTTTTGTGGCCATCTGGCTAGGTGACGACTACTGTAATATGGAGCGAGAAATGATAGGAGGGATCATTAATTTGTTGGAGATCTGTTTGGTGAGAATGGGTGGACCTGCCTGTATGTATATTTAACAAAGCTGTGGCCATATTTATCCCATCTTTGGTGTCAGTGTTTTTTTTATGAGGGCTCCACTGGTCATGCAATTAATTCTGGAAGGATCAGTCATAATTTTTTTTGTTAGAAACACACTCATGAGAGAGTGAGAGTGAGAATTTATTAAGTGTCTCCAGTTGTATACATATCCCCTCAATTGTCCTTAGAAATAAATGAGGTAGACATGCCTGTACTGAAAAGGAGCACACCTGAAGTACCTGTCTGGGAATAATTAAATATACTTAAAAATACTTTGAATAGTTATTAGCTTGAGTCTCATGCCACACTTCCTAAAAGAATACCCACTCTAACTATAAAGAGATGGTACGCCTAAGGTTCCAACCTAATGACTGGAATGGTCATACCCAAAAGGACTAGAACCCACAACAGTTCTGGCAGTGTGAGCTAAAGCAGCTGATGGGTAGTATCACTGTCACATCCTACTTTGAGTTGCTCACTGCTCACACATGTAGTTAATCTAGCTATTAGCGTATCTCAAAGGTCTTGGGTGTGCTCGACAAGGAACATTAAACTGTCAACAGGAAGTGTAAGTGGTGTGCTTTTAAAGGAAGCCACCAGGGGGAGGGAGCTACCACAAGTATATGCACTCATTATGGTGCTACATGATAGATATCCAGAAAGGTGGTTACGGTATAACAGAATATGGACAACAATATTCACTTGGCCATCTGCCATCTAGAAGTGAGGGCTAAACCAACTGATGGCTAGCATCACTGCCACAGTATACACAGTTATATTCAGTCTTCCTAATTTATTTGGTGGGATATATACAACTGGCAACACATTAAATTTGAAAGGTCTCTCACTCTCATATCAATCTGGCAACAGATTTTATCCATGATAGGATTCTTAAAAATACACCTGGAAATGGATTGCTCTCTGTCTCTGAAGAAAAAAAAATCTGAAATTGTGGATTGGCCTTTTTGAGGGAAAGAACCGACCGATCCCAGGTATATAGAAATCTGCAAAACAAATTTGCCCATCTCCAATACTGAGCAACTTACAGTATTACTTGCTACTAGTCTGTTTGAACTTTCAATGTATGTAAAATTTAGGTCAAGTCCAGATCTCCAGCTATTGTAAGCTGCAAAATGGTTACAAATATGTGAATTACCACATACTTCTGAGGTCTCTTTTCAGTCTTCTGGCTTCATTCTTTTTACTCATAAACACTGTGGGGTATTTTTTAGAGCTTATCATTTTGCTAAACAAGTTTTTTTCCAGGGAGATATGATTCTTAAAGTGATGTTTAACCTTAAGTAAAAAAAAAAAAACGTTACAAAACACCTAAACTAGGGCAGCTTTGTCCTGCCAATACAATTTGCTGATTCATTAATCTGAATGCAGAACAGCCTGTGACAGTCTCTGAAAAAAAGAAGTTACAAGACTTGCATGACAGATAGAATCTCACTTAAATATAAGCATTCACCACATAAATAGCATATTTTTGCATTAGTATGTATTTTTTCTCTTTACTTGTCAAAACGAGTTTATAAAGCTTCATTGTTCACTTCATTGTGGTATACCTATGTATGAGCTCCTTTGAAGAGAGAAAGTAGTGTGAATTCAGAAAGCTGCTGAAATCTTTATACTGAATTAACTTAAATGCTATTTCAGGATGGGGTGTGGTTAGCTACTGATCATAAAAATAATCTTTTCCAAGATCATGCAGCTTGAAATGGATTTTGAAACATACTAGTTACAGCATGATGAATGTTTTAAAGGATTGCTTATATTTACAGCTTTTGTTACCAAGATTTTCATTAGCATCATTAGCAGGGAATGGGGATAAAAGACATAAATATACATCTCATCATGTCAAGTTGACAATTAAGTTACCAGAATGATTTTGCATTTGGAATGAAGCAATCCCCCAAATGATAACTTTTCTAAAACTACTAATAGAACAGATCAACCAGAATAAAGAAGTGGTACTTCTTTTGAAAATAAAGTTTTACTCTAGGATAGTATTTGTCAACCTTTTTTCTTTGGAGGCAGCCCTAATCACAGCGTTGAGTTGCCGAAACACCCCCACAACAGGACATTCTGTCCTGTGTCTTCTGTGACTGAGACTGATAGAGGTCATAGCAGACAGATGATAGATACTCACAGGTAACAAACATCAGAGAGTCACAGGAGACACAGAGAAAGAATGTAACAGGAGACACAGGGCAGAGACAGTCACAGATAACACAGGGCAGAGACAGTAATATAAAACACACACACAACAGGATAGAACAAATGCACACAAGGCAACAGACAAGACAGACACCAAGCCTCACCTATTTCCTGTCCATGCTGCTTCCTCTTCTGCTCCAAACACCACCTCCTGATTGGCTGCCCCTTGGTAATGCAGCCAATCAAGATGGAGAAAACTGCCCAGCCCCTTAGCAGCTGACCTGCTTTCTACCTGCTCTGGGAGATAGGGATATAACTTGGTACCCTTTGATCATCTCAAGGAACCCCAGGGTGCCGCAGAACCCTGTTTGGGAAACACTGCTCTAAGGCCAGGGAGCGCAAACGTTTCCTGCTGCGCCCCCCTGTCTTCCTTGTCCCGCTCTCGTGCCCTCCTCCACCCCATACCTGGTATCCGCATCAAATGACGCTGCGGGGTCGTGCAGTGTCACATCACGTGACCCGCGGCATCATTTGACACCACAGCCGGCTGAATCCCAATAAGTGAAATGTTTCAGGGGCCTCACACGATCCCCCTCAGAACCAGTCCTCAGCTTGGCTATGAATCCCTGGCACTTCAATGCCCCTGGGAAACCCTACCGGCGCTTCACTGGACCAGTCCCAAGATTACCTATAAGTCTGAAAAGACTAAGAGAGTCAGAGAGAGAGCTCTGATTTGCGGTAGTCCCTTTCATAGACTTCTGTGTCATATGTGTAACATGGACAGGGACTGTCCTACCACTCAGTGCGTGGGAACTTTTCCCACCAGCCAATCAGAGCGGGGATCATCTGGTTGATGATGTCATATTCAGGGGGTGTGCCAACCCGTATCTTACTCATGGCCACCTGCTGGGCAGGCTCTACAGAGACTCAGGGAACAAAGATGGCTTTTGAGCCTATTCCTCTGCCCCTCCTTGCTACCAAACTGCCCAACACCTCTGGACATCCTGGTTCTCATTTGAGCCCAGATGGCTATATAGACACCCTGGCTCCTATGCAAATGCTTAGGCTGACTGCATGGATTTTTATACATACAGTATAACACCCAATAAACCATATTTTAATAAAGTATAAACCTTGGGAACCTTATATATGTGTGTGAAATTAGTTGGGGATATCTGGACTCGAAAACCAGGCGTACCCACAAATAGCGGCTGCACGCCAGGGAGAATCAGGGAACCACCAGTAGCTACCCCACCCCCGAACTTCTGTAAATAAAAGGAATACATGTGTGCCCAAATATCCCACCTAAAACTTACACTCCCAAACTCTCATGTCTCTACAACACAGGGAACCCCAAAAGCCCCTAAACAGGTCAGGTTATTTCTATATTTACCTGGGACTTCCATAGTCACCCCCCCCCCCATCCTTATGTATGGATGGGTACCCACAAAGCATACACTGTTTGTGGGGAGCCATACCAGTACCTGGGGTACCCCCTTTTCTAAATATATTAGAACACATTTTACCATGGCTCACATTCATTCCTGGTCTTGTGCTGAAGCAGGGCACCCTAGTGGTGAGTCGCAGTTACGTTTTTAAGCGGAGATATTGCGGGGGCAATGTGCATGCATGTATCCAAATATAATGCCTGATTGGCAGATACATTTATCGGGGAACCAGTAACTCTGGTCCCGACCAGGTTTGCACATTCTGACACCACTTTCTCTGAAAAAACCCCCTTAAAACTCATGCACCAAAAATCCCTGCTTGATAGCATGCCCGGAAAGGGAAAAACACAAAAAATACTTTTAATACATTTTGGGGTGTGAATTATTGCCCAAATACACATGGGGCTGACTATAGGGGTTTCCTAATAATCACCCCTGCTTCCCTGGTCCCAAAAGCAGCTATCTCCTGGGAGAAATCACAACCCTACTTGGCATTCCTATCCCACAACCCTGCAGGGGATTGTATATGAGAACATGGTTACAGAAAATTCATGGTTTCACATTACTGGACCCAAGATCTAACCCTCTTGGCCCATTACCCATGGTCTCCAGAGGCAACCGGCCGGGCTTCACCTTTATTAATGAAGGCAAGCTACCTCCGACCCTGACACCCTGCACTAAAACACACCCTACAAATCATCCTCACACATTCTCTTTCTTTCCATGCTTCTCCTCCTTAATTTTGGGGATATCTCTCCCAATCCTGGTCCCTGCCTTATTTCTACATGCTCAATTCGTCGCCTCCCACATTAAACTTCTTCTCCTTCTGGTGTCAACCCATCTAACCTCATACCCATCCCCTGTCAACCACCCTCCTCTCTCCCTTTCTTCTGTGCCCTTTGGAATGCTCGCTCCCTTTCCAACATGTTTGTCTCTGCATGTCTCATTCTCAGCTCCTTTTTGCTATAACTGAAACTTGGCTCACTCAATCTGACTGCTGCCCTCTCTTATATTGGCCTTTCTTTATCCCACAATCCTCCACTGGTGGCAGGGGTGGAGGTGTGGGGCTCCTCCTCTCCTCTATCTGCCATTACCAAACCCTTCCTATTCCTTCCTCTCTTTCGTTCCTGCACTCGTTCCTCTGAACATCTCTGGAGGAAATCTCACACTCTCGCAGACTTCATTTACTGCAAATTTAAGTTATCCTGGTTCAACTCTGGCCTCTCTCAGCTAAACTAAACTACTTTTCTTCACAAATCAACATGCACAAGTCTAACCCACGCTGACTCGTCTCTGTCTTTAATTCCCTACTGAGACCATCCTCTGCTGCCTGTTTTTCGTCCTCCAGCTCACGTCAGGACTTTGCTGACTATTTCAAAGAAAAAGTGATATCCATACGTCAAGATATCCACCCGGTATCCTCCACCTCTTCCTTCTCCTCCTGCCTTCCTCAACTCTTTTTCCGCTGTCACAGAGGAGGAAATATAATTGATGATCTCCTCTTCTCCCTCTACCATTTGCCCTCTTGACCCCATTCCCTCCCATCTCTTAAAACCTCTTGCTCCTATTATAAACCCTACATTCACATACATTTTTAACTCCTCCCTCTACTCTGGTACCTTTCCCTCCTCCTTCAAACATGCAATAATTATACCATTACTCAAAAACAGCAAGCTTGCCACTACCTGTCTTCTAACTATCATCCTGTCTCCCTCCTGCCTTTTGCCTCTAAACTCCTTGAACATATGTATTCTCTTGCTTGCTCCATCTTAGACCCTCTACAGTCTGGCTTTCGCACTGCTCACTTCACTGAAACAGCCCTCACTAAATTAATTAATGACCTCCATGCTGCCAAAGACAAAAGTCGTTACAATGTGCTCATATTACTTGACCTCTCTGCAGCATTTGCTACAGTGGATCACCCTCTTCTCCTTCACATTCTCCATACTCTTGATATTCGTAATAAAGCTCTATCCTGGATCTCCTCTTAGCTCTCCCATCGTACTTTCAGTGTCTTTTTTGCTATCAATCTCATCTTTGGGTGTACACCAGGGCTCTGTCCTGGGACCTCTTCTCTTTTCTCTTTACACACTCTCTAGGTGACATAATATAGTGGGTTCAAATATCACCTCTATGCCTATGACACACATATTTACTTTCAAACCCTGACCTTCCACCTTCTGTACAGACCAAAGTTTCTGAATGTCTCTCCACTATATCATCCTGGATGGCCCTTCCCCAGCTTAAACTTAATATGTCAAAAACGAAGCTTCTCATATTTCCTCCCAAACCTGGCCCTACTACCGCCTTCTACATTACCGTTGGAAGTACTATGCAGTAGCACAAGCACGTTGCCATGGGGTCACACTCGACTTCTATTTCACATTCAAAAGGTAGCTAAAACTGGTCTTTTTTTCCTCCGCAATATTACAAAGATACGCCTTTTCCTCTTTTGCTTGGCTACTAAAACTCTCACACAGGCCCTCATTCTCTCTCGTCTCGACTACTGTAACCTCCTGCTATCCAGCCTTCCTGCCTCTCACCTGTCTCCCCTACGATCTATCCTAAACTCTGCTGCCAGAATCACTTTAATGTTTCCTAAATCTGTCTCGGCGTCTCCCATGCTGAAATCTCTCGCCTGACTTCCTATCAAATCCCATATCACACACTCAATTCTCCTCCTCACTTTTAAAGCTTTACACTCTTCTGCCCCTCCTTACATCTCAGCCTTCATTTCTCGCTCTACACCATCTAGACTCTTGTGTTCTTCTCAAGGATGTCTTCTCTCTACACCTTTTGTGTCTAAAACACTCTCCCACCTTAAACGTTTCTCACTGACTGCCCCATACCTCTCGAATGCCCTTCCCCTCAATATTCGACTCACACAACACACACTACAGGTAGACACAATCAGACACACATACACATCCCTCTATACCTCCCAAAACACACACACCATTCTCCTCAGTGTTCTTCTGTGCGGAGCTCTCTGCAGGCAAGGTGAGGGAGGAGTCTGTGCCTGGCTCGTGAGTCCTGTCCAATCACGTACTGTGTCTGAGAACTGCTATCAACTTAGCTGGAAAACTTGGCAATGTGCCAAACATTCCGGACCATTACTGAATGGATACTGCCCGCAATTTTGACCAATCAGAGAATTGGGATTTTAATATTGCCTGGAATTCCTAACAGTCTAGCCTGTAACATAAGTTTAATCATGATGCCTATGCACTAAAGCAAACAATCAAACGTTAACCAAGTGCTATTCCTTAAATAATTTATTATATGGTTATTTTGCTTGTGAACGTTAGTGCTCATGATATGCAAAAAAGATGTTCCCTCTAACATCGCTTATCCACTAAAGGCTGTTTCAGGTTAGCCAAGGGATTAATAACTTGACGTTATTACTCACAAGTGGCGTTAGCTCTCTCCAGACCTTGAAATATGGATTGAGAGAGAGACCCATATTTCAGGGTGTAGAATGAGATATTGCCACCTCTAAGTGAGACATTCATTAATGCCAGGTTATTTCAAGCAAACGCAAGGTAGTGATACATTTATCTAACATTAACCCTACGCCAATTAGTTAAAAGTTGACTGGTGTATTTGCATATAATTAGCTTAGTGTATTTGAGTTAAATTTGCCCTGAATTAATGGAGCTTAGTGCATCTCTGCCTCTACAGTATGTTACTCAAGTCTAACGAGTGAGCCTTTATTGGACCATTGTTTTAACAGATTAAAAGCTCAAGCAATTTTAGCCTTTGAGCTAAAGTCTGCTCAAGTTTTGAACCAGGGAATAAACCGTATAACGATTATTAAAGAAAAATCCACTTTTAAAATAATGTCATATATTAGTGTTGTTACAGTACTTCCCGACTGAAAAAAACATAGAAAACCCAGTGGAGAACATGGATAAGTATCAGGCAGACTATAATGTTTCATTGTAAGCATACTTCCATGAAACCCATACAGTACATTCAGTCTAATAAATGTTTGATGCATTTGAAACAACATATACACTGAAGGCAATGAGTTCTGTCTTTATGATAAATTACCTGATCAAGCCAATATTTCAGGGCTATAAAGAATCTGTACTTAGCCTTAATGGCCCTTTAAGTGCTACAAAGAAGAACTTTGCACAAGTAGTGCAGCCACATCATTAATGTCATCACCATCGTGATGATTTCAGTAAACAATGTAAAACCTCCTTCTGGAAGCTGCATAGATAGTAAAGGTGAATAATTTTAGATAGATAGATAGATAGATAGATAGATAGATAGATAGATACAGTGTAGATAGATAGATAGATACAGTGTAGATAGATAGATAGATACAGGATAGATAGATAGATAGATAGATAGATAGATAGATAGATAGATACAGCGGCCGTTATTGAAACACTTCACGCGGTGTATACCTCGAAATACCCATGGCATGGTGCGGGATTTCTTCCAACCGTACCGCCTTACGACGCGAGTGCAGGTGAGTGCAGAAAATGGCATTTTAGTGGCTTTATACACCTGAAATTGACACAGTAGCACAGTAGCAGAGTACTGTACACATTACAATTCATTCATTTCATTGCATTTAATTGCACACAAAGAAACAGAATCCATGAAATTCAAACAAAGCAACCGCAATAAACACTTGTGCTGTGGCAATTGGCGTTAATGCCACGTGGAGTACAGCAGCGCACACGAACACTGCGCCGTGATTTGTTCGAATAACGGCCACAGCATCTGTAGATAGATCACCAAAATCTGGTGAATGAAGAATCTAGAGGCTTTATGGTGGTATTGGGACAATATAGTGGCAGAGAATTTAGCATAGTCCATGCTTTTGTTTTTATTAATCTTTTAGATTTTTGTATGTACAGTATATTTATTTGTTTGATGTAGCCTTTCTTGTATTTTTTTTATATCCCGTGAGTGCTCTATTTAGGTTCCCTTTTTGTTTCTAAAATCTTCTATTTACTTTGTAGCACCATTCTAGGATCCCTAATATTGGCTATTTTACCTAGACCAGGGATGCGCAAACTGAGTGGCACAGCATTTTTTTTGGTGGGTCGCGGCGGTTACAGAGGCCCCGCGCTCTTCCCCAAGGCATTTAAATTAAATGCCAGGGGACAGTGCAAGGCCTCTGTAACTCACTTACCTTGATTCATCTGGCTTCAGGCAACATAATGTCACATGACCCTGCGGCATCATTTGACGCCTGCACAAAGGTAAGGGAGGCACGAGCACTGGGGGAGAGCAGCACCAAAAGTTTGAGCACCCCTGACCTAGACAGTGGGCACACTTATTTTAAATCAATTGAGAAGAGATTATTGCTTTTTTCTGAAACAGTTACACTTGTGATATGTAAGAATGAGATATGTGGAATAAAAGTTAGGGAACTACACGGTGCATCAACCAAAGGATTAGTACCATGTTACTGGCCCGTCTCAGAAAACCAGAAGTCAGGGAAGAGGCCACACCCTGTGGTGAAGATAGAACAGAAGAAAGAAAACATCTTTAAATAAAAGAACAAGAAAATAAGAAATACGTGTAGCCCTGGTAAGAAATGGGACTATAATTCTATCCTCCTCCTGGTATAATTCCTGATAAGGGCAGGTTGCCAGGAGTTATCATGGGTTTTCCCCACTTCAAGCACTTGCCCTGAATGGTGGAGGTAGGTCACCTTACCCTGTGTCCAATCAACAGAAAGGTGAAAGGAAAATTGTGATCTAGCGCTAAAGTGTAAAACACAGTGTGAAATATTACAATAATAACTTCTAATAAAGGTTGGCTGCCTAGTGATACTGCCAGTACTAACAGAAAAACACAAGAACAAAAGAAAAACCTGGCGCCAAACAGTCAGTGGAATGTCCTGTACTCCTCATGGGATCCGCACACTTGCTTGACAAACCATGTAATGGAAAAAACACAAACACACACAGCTCATAGTGCAACACTGTAGGGTAAGCAGTAATAACACTATATAACACACAAAACAATAAGAGTCCTAGCGACAATTAAAAACACTATTTAATAAAAGGAACTATGCCATGAGAGCCATCGACAAATACAAAGAACCGCAGGTCATCCGAGATGGAAAAATTGGAGCCCTACTTACAGACAGCAAGGCATAAAACCGCATTGGTAGGAACGAGTCCTAAGCACAGATGGTCTCCCTTCCGGGTGATGCCTCTGCTCCGCTGCGACTTCAGCTCCAAACCACCCTTGTGATGTTAGCCGGAACACCAGCCTCCACAGCCGGAGCTGTTCCGGCTAACATCACAAGGGCGGTTTGGAGCTGAAGTCGCTCCAATCAAGAGACACAGGGGCGGTGCCTGCTGAGATCATAAAGAGCTGTGCATTTCCTATTTAGTGACAAGTAGAAGTGTGTTAGAGTGAGTTAGTCTTAGGAAGGAGAGGAGTGATCAGCTCATGAGTAGTGCTGATATAGCTAGTGAGTTTTAGGTGGACCAAATACCTCTCACCCTGCTTAGGGGGTGATGGAAGAGCTAGCCCCACTCTGGATGCCCTTTGGTCCAGAGTGGCGGCAGGGACCATCACAAGGGAGAACAGTTAGGGGACTGTGTATCAACTGTACCTGTCGGCTGCTGCTGCTGCCCAAGAGAATAAAGAGTCTGCTGGTTTTAAAGATAACCTTTTGTGAGTCTGGAATTTCTCATCCCTGTGGGGAATCTCTGTGGTAAGGATTCCACCCCGCGTCCCTGGGGCTTACTATATATTCCCCGATCTGCGACCAGGGGGGGGATAGATGGGTTATATACGTAAACCATCGGCTTGTATACGCAACAGAGGATTTGAGAGTTTCGTTGCAAGTTGAGGATTGAACATCATTGAAACAGGATGTCATCAGATTGAAAGTGGTCAATGGGCCTGGATTTATTTTTTACTTTGGTTTTTTTTTTGCCAACAGATTTTAGATTAATTTGAATGTTTTTTTTTTCCTTCAATTTTTGGCATAGATTATTATTTTATGTTTTAATGGTTGAGAATTGGCCGTTTATTGAATGTGTTTTTTGGTTGCTTCAGCCATGAAGATTAGGAGGACGGCCTTCATTCTGGCTGGGTTAGAAATACATTTATTTATTTAGGGTCAACATTAATTGCAAATGTGGCTAACTACGCCCCCATTGAAGACCAACGTAGCCACAGTGACAATCGATGGATTCAAATTATTGTTTTTTTATAATCTGATTCTGTTTTTGAATCATTTTTTTAATGAATTTGTTGTAATGCTTTTCAATGCGCAAAATCCCTCTTTAGCCACATTTGACTAGTGGGGAGAGGGTTAGGTTTGTTGAGGGTGTGGGTTATGGAGGTACATGCGTCAGGAGGCAGGTTAGGCAGCTATAACAAACAATGTATATAAGGTTAGTTAGGCTATTTGTATTAACCCCTTGGTTACCTTTGTGGCCATGAAGACATGCACTATTTGTATTTACCCCTTGGTTACCTTCATGGCCACTATGACTTCCCAAAGGCCTTGGCTACATTTTTTAGCCTTGCCAAGGGTATTCACTTTGGCTTTTTATATTACTAAGACAATATAGGAAACCAAAGTGGCCACATCAGAACCCTGGACAATGCAAAAAAAAAAATTCTCCCTGGCGTTTGGTGCTGGTATAGCCATGACCTAAATAAAAATGCATTTATTCACACATTAACTTTAATGGACTGCTGTTGATATGCGTTGAGGTTGTCCGGTGTGGATCTTTGGCATATCATTAGCACTAACATCCATTAAAGTTAATGGCAGGACATCTTAACATCTCGTTAGGGAGATTTCAAGAGCCCTGTTACCACTTAAAGAGAAGTTAACTGAGGTTAATGTCTCATTAAATCATTTATGGACATCTGAGGATCTATCCCCAAGTGTTGATGAAGCAGGTTATTTAAAAATATATTTCATAAGTATTTTTATGTATTTTTTAAAACCATTTATTCCTGGAGACCAATTACACATGTGTCCAAGTTCAGAGAAATAAGGGGCAGATATACCAAGTGCTGGTTCAGTAAGTTAATTGTCATTTAATCGAACTGGAGTTTTGCCGGATTAGATGCTCTAATCAATATGACACTTGATAAATCTGCCCCTAAGAATTAGGGATGGGCAAACTGGTCCAAATCTCTTTAGCGAACTTTCCCTCTTAAATCCGATCGCCCCACCAAAATTTGCCTGTGGATTGGGTACTAAACAAATACAGAATTTGATACAATCCAGTTTGATTTTTCAGAATCCGAACTCATTTTCCATATTGAATACAAAATACAAGATGAGAGACAGACTTTCAATTTAATAGTGCTACCAGGTGCATGTATGTATATATGTATATATTGAAAGTCTGTCTCTATACACAGTGGTGTGTATTTGAATTCTGTGGTTTTACATATCAGGATATAATAACAATCATCTGATCCTTAGCAGGTCTTAAGCCAGTCACTTGATAAAGTCCCCTAGGAGGGATGAAACGTTGTGTTTTTGTGCTGATTATTTTTTTTTAAAGAAATCCATAGTTGCCTTGGATCTTCCTACTTTCTCCATTGCTGGACCAAGAGCACCGGTCTCAGCAAGTATCTTATATATACATTTATTGTGGTGTGCAGCTTTTCTTGTTATATTGCACATTATTTACACCAGAGGCCGGTGGGGGCTTCTGGGTGGTCCCCGCGGGTGTCCAGGGGTCATCAGGTGGTCCCCATGGGTGTATGGGGGCCCTCTGATGGTCCCCATGAGTGTCTTTGGGCTCTCAGGTGGTCCCCGCAGGGTCTGGGGCCCTTGGGGGGTCCCGCGGGTGTCCAGGGGCCCTTAGGTGGTCCCTGTGGGTGTCTGGGGGCCCTCGGGTGCTCCCCATATGTGTCCGTGGGCCCTCATGTGGTCCCTGGGGGTGTCCAGGGGTCCTCAGGTGGTCCCTACGGGTGTCTTGGGGGCCCTCAGGGGGTCCCTGCGGGTGTCTGGGGGCCCTCTTATGGCTCCCGCGGTCCCTGCTGGCCTGCGGTACCAATCCAGTGGGCAAATATTTTCCCCCAATACATTGAAATAAATACACCTCCTCCCCCCCCAACACGTACAGTACTGTAATGGGCAAAATAACTATTATCCAGATATGGATAATCAGTGGTTGACAAATCACCAAAAAATCTACTCGCCACACAAAAAAAATCTACTCGCCACCTAGTACCAAACGTGTGCTGCTTGGGCCAATATTTACTCGCCCGGGGGTTAAATCCACTCGCCCGGGGTGAGCAAATGTATAGGTTTGTCGAACACTGTGGATAATAGCTCATTTGCCGATTATAAAATAAAACATTAGCCAACTAGCATAAATAATGTAAATAAACCTTTCTACTTACACCTGCCATCATGAAGGGCATCCTCGTCATCATACTCCAGGTCATTGTCCTCCGATGCCAGGAAGAATACATGAAAAAATTCAATCTAATGGCCCCTAACCCCTTAATCACTTAGCGGTTAATAACCGCTATAGTAATTAAGGGGTTAACTACCCCTCCCCCCGCTACCCACCCTGCAGGCCTAACCGCCCACCCCGGGACAAATATATCCACCCTGTACCCATTGATTTGCATAGTGGAATATCACCCACATATAATATGGGCATGATAAGCCACTAGAGCAGTCAATGGTCACCCTAATAAAAAAGCATGAAGGCCAAAAATACACAATAATAAAAAATATACACAAACACCTAAACATCCCAATTCAAGAAATAAAAGCACGAGCCAACCAATTAAATAAATAAAAGCACTAGCCAACCAACCAATTTAATAAATAAAAGCTTTGACCAACAAGAAAATTAATTAATTTAAACCACTAGCCCACAAATCAATTAATTAATAAAACCACTAGCCAAAACATCAATTAAAACAAGTAGCCAACAAAAGAAATAATTAATTAAAAACGCTAAACAATCGGAAAATTAATTTAAAACAAGCCTGCCAAATTACAAACAATTTAAGCCAAAAAATAAACAGAACACTAAACAACAACAATCAATAGAAAAAAAAACATTTGACAAAAAATGAATTGGCTCTCACTGTTTTTATCTGTACACTAAATCGGTACACATTAATACATTATCAGTCAATGGGCAGTGAAAAACATGAAAATCAAAAAATACAATTAAAAAACCTGTGAAAATAAAATTACTTACATTCAATATTTTTCTTACCTTTAGAAGCGTTGATCCTCTGAATCCTGGTATTTCTGCAAGCTTTCATACCGTGACGTCATCAAAGTCAATCCAACACCATCCACCTTGAAGATCCAGAACAGGTAACAAAATTCTTCTTTCTTTTATCTTCTTTCACCGTCTTCTTTCTTCGACATCCGCAGGGACCGCCCGAGGCCCCCCAGACACTTCGCTGGCCTCTGGTATCATTCCTGTGCATAAAAACAAAAAATTGCTTTTATGTGTGTTAGGAGGGGTATAAGAGTTGTTGGGGGCACAGGGGGTGGGTGGGTTGTGTATTGGTGGGTAGTACATATTGCAATGTTTATTAGGGCAATTGCCCCCAATAAATTTGCCATTGTGCCTTAACCCCTTCATTGCCTTAACGGCTATCAGCTAATGAAGCTGCTTTAATGTAAATTGTATTAATAGTTTGCGGGAGCAGGGGGTCTCCTGAGTTGAACCGCTTTGATTTCTGCCTCAGGGACCCCTTGCTTGAATGGGGCATCGGGTGACAGAATTACCGTAATTTTTAAATCGTCCGCGACACGTGACCCTGGAATTGAAATTCTTGAGGAGATACCGGCACCCCATATCAGGGCCGTAACTCGGGAAGCAGGGGGTCCCCGAGGCTGAAATCAGTGTGATTCATCTCAGGAGACCCTCTGGTCCCGCACACTATTAGTAAAAATTACATTAAAGCTGCTTTATTTCCATAGCCTATAGAATGTATAGCACGATAGCACTGATGCAAAAAACAGGTCACACGATAGTGCATTTTTTTATCGGACTTTAAAAAATGGCTTTTACTTCTTAGTGAATCCTGCTTTTGGCTTCATGTCTACAGCACGATAAAAAAATACATTGTTGGCGCAAAAGCACTGATTTTATCACTGCTTTGTGAATCAGCCCCTGTGTATTTCTATGACAATGAAATCCTCACTGTGATTTTAGACACATTCAGGTAGTCTTGTTTAAGATAAGCACTGGTCAGGATCTTCATTAGATTACAGAGAAGCTATTGGTTAAATAATCTTAGCAGTTTCTTTGTGCACTTAGCCTTCCTTACTGCTTTTCATTCAGCATGAGGGTTAATGCCTAATTATTGGCATACATTGTGATAGATTTAAAAATATAGATACAAGATGAGTAATTCAGAACATTAGTGAAAGTATTTGGATTGCATGTAAGTTAGAAAGATTAGCTGGCATAATGTTGATTTATACATAGCAAACCAATCCCTTATATTCACCACTGCAGTCATCTCTTCTGCACAGTAATTCCCAATGTTCCCTTTTGAAAGCCCTTGATACTCAGTTAGCCCCAAGGTATAATGTTTGATAATATAACTACTGCTCCTGTCACTGTGCTTTGTACGAACGCATTATGTGTGGCCCAGAATGGTAAAGATTTATGTACGGGTATGGAAAATAAAAATCAGCATTGATTAAAAGCCCCAGATAGACCATCCAATACCGCCCAAAGAACATCAGTTATTTTGCATTTTGACGTGGCGATTGATAACTCATAAATGCAAGCTGGAATGACAAATGCGGATGGAAACTGCCTTTGACAAAAACGATAACAGTATCAGTCTCAAGGGGCGATGAAGGTATAAGCAGGAGCTGTTTAAAATATTTAATCATTTTATGAAGGCTGCAAGATGTTGTTTGACCCTGAAGGAGTGTGAATGTCACATGGATCAGAAATTGCAAAGTCTTTGAAGTGAAATAAAAAAAAATGGTGTTATTATAGATCCTTCTTGACATCCTATCATTTTTGTGTAGGATTAAAAATATGTATACAAAGCTCTAGATAAAGGACTCCAGCGAAAGATGTCTTGCTTGTGAAAAGGGAAAAAAATGAAAAGACACTGAACTGTTGTTTTTTTATTTTTTTATTCGTCATCCCAAAAGGCCTTTTTATGCCTTTGGAACTGATCCAACAGCCTTTGGATAAAAAAAAAAAAAAAAAATTACTAGCTACTTTATGCTGTTGTACCGAAGACTACATTAAATTGTTAACAAGGGGTTGCCATTTCTTTTAGCATTTTCTATGGTCTCTTCCCAGTGAAATATCATCCAGCATCAATTGATTCCTCCATGTTGGTTTGGCATTTACTTTATTCACTTTTTCTGGTATTCAAGAAAAATGTAAACAAAGGTGAATACACCAATTCAATAATAATTCATTTAAATACAAATGCACCTGTTAATAGGTAAATCTTGTTTTATTACAGACTACAGTGACCACAGGAATCACTGACATCTGGATCAAACCAACAATTGCAAAGGTTTACCTAGAGGGTAAAATAAAAATAATGAAACATATGTTTAATTGTAGCCTGATGGATGGAAATTGTTTAAACTTGCCAGAATTACATTTTTTATGGTTGTCTTTTTCAGCTTATGAGTTATGACTTTATTAAAGCTCTGCAAAAATAATTTTATATTATGTCAGCCTTTAGAATTTTGAACCCAGGATTTACAAAGTTTTGTTAGGCTATTTGTCGTAATGCGTTACGTTGCATTAAACAGTGACGATATATCCACTAAAGTGTATAACGTAACATTAACCCAATTTTGCTCCTGTTAAAAACATAGCATTAATTATAATTTTGATTAGTGAAAATGATATCCAGATGTTATCCAAATAAGTCGTTTTCATAAACATACCCATTTCACTGAGCTCAATTCAGATTATCACAGGTAAATAATGTTACAATATTAAGTCATACCTCAACCTCTCATTGACAAAAGAAAACATAAAAACCTACAATAGTACATAAAAGTAAAAAAAAAAAAAACATTTATGCACTATTTAATATATTAACCACTTAGAAGCCCAAATAACCATTTAGCCGTGGACAAAAAAAAACAATAAAAACAAATACAAGTAAAAAAAAAATTCAATGACTGATGACACAACCATAAAAGGCAAAAATCAACCCATGGCCCAATGGACTAAATACAGAAAAAAAATGCCCAAAAGAAACAGTAAAAGTTAAAAAATCCTTGACCTTATGGCGTAAATCCAATTCAATGTCATCCGCATCCTGTGTGATAACTAATTTTCATTATTTATTTAAGTCATTGTTACTCGTTTGATTGAAGATTGTAGCTAAAGAAATTGCTACAAAATTTTGGTACAGTATATGTACCAACTTGTTCCAGTTTGTTAAATACAGTGCACATTTTGAAGAAAGAAAAATAACGTCGCCCCAGACCTATCAGATTTTTTTTAATGCAAATTGAAAAGAAATAAAAGTGACACACAGAGGCATACAATAAATCTCATTTAACTCTTCTTTTTGACACTTTCCAAACAACCAGCTGATGCTCGTCACAAAAACTGAAGCACAATCCTTGATACGTTGGGGAAAAAGGAAAAATACAAAAATGACACAATTTAGGCAATTTTTGCTCCAAAATTGCCAAAGTATATACACTGTAGGCCCTCAACTTTTCAATCTTCATAAACGATAGCCCATTCGCATTCTTTTCTTTCCTCCCCTGACTGCCATATTATATGAGAGGCCTGATGGAGTATAAGATTCAATTGAATTGATTCTCAATGTGGGATCCCATGTTAACTCCTCCTAACAGTCAGAGTCTCTGAGTTCTCTGTAGGCCTCCATTTTGTACATGGTTTTAGACCACAGCACCACATTGCCTCCCTTAACCGAAAACTAAACCTCTGTTGACATTTGGTTTAACTGCTGAGTAGCTTGCCATTCTGTAGCACAAATAGTACCAACTCTGAATGGCTTATGCAGTTTCAGGATCTCTGTTGACACCAAATTAGCAT
Source organism: Ascaphus truei (assembly GCF_040206685.1). Lineage (NCBI taxonomy): Eukaryota > Metazoa > Chordata > Amphibia > Anura > Ascaphidae > Ascaphus > Ascaphus truei. Next base: position 162,879,599 of record NC_134484.1, on the reverse strand, counting down.
TTACCTCTACTTGTGAGTGTAGCCATGTATCCATCTACCGTCCCCCCTCCCCCCTCCCCACTCCTCAGTATGTTGTTCCGAAGGGGAACTACATTCCCCAGAATGCACCAGGAGCTGAGGACATGTGACACAGTACAGCCAATAGGGCTGCTAGAATCTCCTGATGGGAGATTGAACTTTGGGAGCGCATGAAGTGCAAGCTGATAGTTAGTTCAATTGGAACCAGGACTGAGTCAAGGAAGATAAGATCTGTGTGTCAGTTGCACTTTTGTCATGGCTATTACTGTTTCTGTTGCAATTCATAGGGGGCAGGACTGTTCTCTGATTGATCTTGTGCATGACTGCTTCATTATTGTTGATTTAGCTCATTTACTGTATCTGTTGAAGGCATTTCCGTACAGGGGACACCCATGCAGCTATCTCCAGTAGGTTTCCCTAGCTAATTGTGCAACCATTTATCATAATGGTGTCAGTCTGCATCTTCATTATGTATATACTGTTTTTGTCTCTCCTACATGTTTTACACTTTGTGTGTTTACACTTTTGGGTTCCATTCCTATAACACATCATGTTATGCTGCTTTATAGGCACATTAGCCCACATTAAACACTGTTTGGGCATTGTAAATATGTGCAGTTCACATTGGTCAGACAGGCACTGCTAGTTTCCAGAGGACTGTTACCATTGGTGGCCTCCAGGTGTCAGGCATGCGCATTTGGACCTAAGATGGCCGCCGCATCATCACGGGTTGCTTAGCAACCACCCTGCGCGGCTTTAAACACGGTTAGAAGCTAAGGCTGCGGTTCCAGTCATGACTGTGACACGCGCGCCCGGCGGGGGGGGGGGGGGGCGGCGCGTGCACAGTACTAACCGCGATCTGCAGTCTGAGGGGAGAGAGGGAGCTTGTGACGGGAGGGGGCATGGTCGGGGATTTACAGGGGAGTGGCCATCACGTCACGCGGCTGGTTCGCCCTCATTGGGTGAACCACTGGTGGGGGCGTGGCCACGCCTCCGTCGCTAGGAGTAAACTCAATTTCCCCTGCATCCCTGAAAAGCTGTCATGCAGAGCAGGAGGAAATTGCGCGTCAGGGCAGCAACTGGGACCCAAGGTACTGGGGGGCGGAGTTTAATCGCACAGCGCACGCCGAGACGTGCGCTGTAGTAATTACTGGGACCGCAGCCTTACACAGGCCTAGTAACTAACTATCTCTACATGCTGATCGTAGCACTGGCATGTGGACACATTGTTTACAGCAGGCTGCCTGAACCGCACATGCAAGTCCACACAGTTTCTATAGTATTGCGCAAGCATTGGCTTGCGTGATCCAAGATGGCCGACGGACATTTTCAAAATTGCTTTTGCAGCAATATGCGAGTCTTTGTTTATACAGGTTTGGCAGGCTTTTGTTCTATTTAATTGTTTTTGTTTAATTGTATACTAATTTGATTACATTCACCTGCAAATGGGGATATTTATGTTTTGTATGCTCTTTCCTCCACTGCACTTCCCTAATGAAAGTCTCACATTGGGACCAAAACGTTGGAATTTAGTGCTCTGTCTACAATATACTGTACTCATTTACTATTTGTACTGTATGTTGATTTTGCGGAAACGTTCTCGTGGAAACTGTTTCATATGTACTGTATATGTGTGTTCTATCTATCTGTCTGTCTGTCTCCTATATACTGTATATTTATGGCGTAGTAGTATTATATCCTGTTCATTCTACTGGTGTGTGTGTATTATATTGTCCTGCACAGTGTTATCCCACATTGTTAGTGTAACGGGTATTCCACCCCACCCAATCGCATCTATAGTGTGGGTGAGTAGAACATGTGGTGTTACCGGTGTGGTGCGTATACCTGCAGGCTCACAGGAGGTCTGAGCCTCCGCTAGTGAGAGCCTGGGGTGAATCCTCTGGAACGTATCTTCTTTCAGCGCCTCCACCTATGTAGGATTCTAGGGAAGTGTAGAATGACCCTAACATAGGAACCCACTCAGAAACCCCACACACAGTGATTATATAACTAATGACTTTACTCGCAAATAATAATAACCTGTGTCCCTCTCACTAGGAGACACTAACAGTGATGTCTCGCAGGACGATTCCCCAACACTAGGTGATCCCACCCAGTGTCCCAAGAACCCCACCCAATGTCCCGTACTCCTACAGAGATAGTCAATGGGTGACTGCGCAGTCACTAAGAACCTCTAGGCCTGTTGGTGCACATATGATGGTATAATACCTGCCGAGCACTCCAGTGCTCGGGTCAGCAACAATCTTCTCAAAGGGTCAGACGTGTGATGAATCCGTCTGATCCTCCAACCGAACTCCTTGCACGTGCGAACCGCTAGGGCGGTCCCACTCTGGAATCGTCTCTGTGGACCCCAACGTGGGTCCAACCGCTTCCACAGGAACAGCAGCAGCCGCTGTGTCCCTATCTATCTAAATGGTACTAACGTGACAGGAACCCTAACCTAGGGCCTGTCCCTGTAGTACAGCAACCTGTAGTGGCTTGGGGAACTCCTATGGCCGGTAGGGGGTAATGACCTGTCCCACTCCCCTTGCTACCCAAGTCCCTTCAGCCTCACTACTTTCTAACTGGTCCCAGCGCCTACAGCAGCAAGCTGTAGCTCACTGGAGGCTGCAGCCAACGTGCTGCGCAACAAGGTGCCTGCCTGTCAGACCTCACAGCACTGCCCGCTGTGACTCTGACAAGGCAGCACTCCAAACTAGGGGCCGCGTCCCTCTCTAGGACCTCCCTAAGCAGTTACCCACCCAACTAGTGGGGAGTTGGGGCCTACCTGGAGTGTAGGTACCTATATGGGGCAGAAGCTGCACTCGCTCCCCGCACCCTTCCTTCCCTACAGCTCCCTGACTCCAACTCTCTTAACTGCAGACTTCCTTTTTCCAGCTCCCACTAATGTAACTGGCAGGGTCCCTAACCTGAGGGCTGCCCCTGGCAACACTCACCTTACTGGGGAGCTGAGCTATCTCGGACCAAGGGGGTGCTGGCCTAATACAGGGGAGTCCCTCTCTCCTGCACCCTACCTCCTTCCCTTGTCTGTTCCTTCCTCTGACTGACTAACGTGGCCTCAGCGCGCGAAATGTATCCACTTGCTTTCTGAGGCTTCTTAAGCCCTATTGGCTCCCTGGGGTCACATGGGGTACGCAGAGGCTCTTGGGACATGTAGTCCCAGCTCAGAGCCTTCCCTGGTAGGCTAGGGGTTCGCGGGCTTTCTCTACCCTGCCCTGCGCTTGCGCAAGCTTTCCCGGGCTGTCTGTACCTTCTCTCGGCTGCTCCTACACTCGCGCGAACTATCCCTGTCTCTGGGGCTCTCCCTGCTTCTACGCGTCCCTGCGCATGCGCAATCCTCAGTACAATGGCGGCGCCCTGCTGGTCCGGCCGCCGGGACCTTAGAGACGCGATCGCGGCCTTAGCAACGGCCCGATCGCGTCCCCGGCAACCGGCCGCAGGCAGGAGAAGCCGTGCTGCTCCCTGCTCCAGCCCCCACCCTTGGAAGCAGCCGTCGAGTCGTTCGACACCCGCGCTCAAGCTGATCCAGGGGAGGGGGGTCTCCAGGAGCCACGGGAGCTCCAGGCTATATTCTCCCCCTGGTGGAACTCCAACGTCCTCGCTTGGATAACAGATGTAATCAATCAACATAAGGTTTATATAATTAAAATGCATGGCACAGAACATACAACACATGTCGAATTTACACTTTAGATTACATGGTACATCACACTCAATAATCGAGACCAGCTGAGACCAGTTGTGGGGTGCCCCTAACTTATCATGTGGCCCGAACGGAACATGTGGGGGTACCTCACTTTTGCGTCCGTGAGCCTCCCCTAGAAAAATTTCTTGGAGAGCACACTCTAGAGTGACAGTTACTGGCTCTTCGCTACTTCCTCCCCCTGGTGGAAGGAATAGCACAGTGTCCTTCAAACCGGTCTTTACCTGGTCATCCACGGCCTGGAAGCAGCAGGCCAGGCAGCCAGAACCTTTCCCACGGTCCACTACTTGGCGGATGGGCCGCTTCTTCTTGGGTGCAAAGGAGGCAACTTTCGCTAAATCCCTCTTTACACAGTCTTTGTCCCTACATACTGGCGAGACTTCCACTGGGAAGCGAGCAATGGGCCATGTCTCTTTCAGCAAAGTCTCTGTTTCACCTGGCAGGGGGTAAAGGGTAGATACCTTACCACTGCGGTGATTCACGGTGGCCAACAGGTCCTCGGGGACGCTGTCAGTTCCCACCTCAGCTGTCTTGGGACCTGCCCCCGGCACTTCTGGGGCAGTCCACTTACTCACGGGAAACTCAAGAGCGTGGGATCCCAGTCCTGGGACCATTTGGGTCGGAGCGCACGGGCTCACACTACGCATAGGAGCCGTAACTCTGACCTTCTTCACGGCCACCTCCATCGGAGCTTGTGGGGAGCAAGGGGGTTCCTTACCACTCGGCTGGCTTGCGATGGGTTTCTCTTCTTCTGGCACGATAGGCAGTGGGCACTGGTCCACTCGCACCACTGGACAGCTATCTTCTAATGAGGACACCTCCGCCAGGACACGATGCAGAGGGGAGCCCTTCGCCCGGGCGACCAGACTTAAGGAGCCATCGTGCTCCGCGGTCACCTGGAGGCTCACCCCCGACACCCCTGGGGCAGTCGACTCACCCTTGTCGTCTGTAGGTACTGGTCCCAAGCCTAGGACCGATGGTACCATCGTAGTAGGTCGGACTGACCCTTGTAGGGCACACGGGCCCACAGCAGGGTCCGCAACATCTGGATACACCTCCTCTAGGGCACACGGGCCCACAGCAGGCTCTGTATCCGCCGAGATAGTTGGTTTGTTGATTTCACTAGAGTGGTCCACCGGCCGGCGCATCACCACAAGTGATTGGTCGCTGGACTCACTAAAAGAAGGTGGGGGTATATACACCTTACCCTGTGATTCCTCTGTATCACTGCTGGGGTGGTTCGCCGGTAGGCGCATCGCCACCTCTTTACCTGCGGATATCACGATAGGATCCTCCGCCAATGAGTCACCGGGGTCTTCTGCGATACAGCCAGTGGTTGTTGGTACGAAGCTGGAGTGCTCCGGTACCTCCACTGCGGTCGCGCTTTTCTCCGCCAATGGTTCGCTTGGCTCCTTAGCGGGCTGGGCAGGAGGTTCCTGCTCTACCACTAGGACATCCCCTTTGAGAGGATCTGGAACCGGTTCTGCAACATGGTTTTGGACACACGGGTCCACTGAGGCCTCTGGAATTAGGACAGACTGATTAGCAGTGTCACTCACTTTTGCAGAGGGGTCAGGCTTCCCCGCTTCTTCCTCAGCTGGCTCCGTAGCCTGGGGTGTAATAGGCTTCAAGAACCGCACACCGCAGCATTCACATTCGGGCTCCCACGCCAGTGCACCTCTAGAACCGTCACAGGTGGGACTAAAACACTGTATCCCCCTTTCTCCGCCTACCTCAATCGTCTTGAAGTCTAGCGGTAACTGGGACATGTCAGCTCCCTCGGCATAGGCTTCTTGCCAACAGGGGCACATTAGCATAAGGAGATCTATTCCTGGCGCTCGCCAGGGCACATACACATTAGGGTGTATCCCCTGACAGTCTATCTCATCCTCATCCTCAGAGATCAAAGAGTCTATTACTGCATCGACGTAGGGTTGAAGATCACAGTGCTTGCTCCCCCTGGTGGAATCTGAAGGAAGGGCACTTTCTACAATGGAGTGGTTTTGGCCCTGCACTGAGTCACTCACATCACAAGGGAGGGGCTCTGATTTTCGCACCAATCCCGGACAGATTGTTGCAACATCTTGCTGTGCAGGTTGGCAGTCAGCAGCACGTGCGCTCTCCTGATTTGGCGGGAGACGCCATTTTGCTTGGTCTGCGTAGACTAGGGGGTACCCTTCTGAGGGGCCCCCGGGCATGAACAGTGCGGACGGTGCCTCTGCCAGGCATATATCCTCAGTGTGGGTTACTACAAAAAGAATGGTTTTCCATGTGGACGTGGGATCTTGTTCCTCGTCTAAGACACATGTCCACGGCCACTCAGGAATTTTACACATATACTCCCGGACCTTCATTGCTGGTATAGTTACGGGAATGCCTCCTACCGCCACTACCTGTCCAGGGTCTAGATATTGCCTTAAAGCCCAGGCAAATACCTCGTGTCCGGACTTTACAAACATTGTGACAAAAATAGGGACGGGACAATTTGGAAAAAAATGGACAGGGCACCCCAGGTGTCTCTCAGCAGCGCCTCCAAATGTAACGGGTATTCCACCCCACCCAATCGCATCTATAGTGTGGGTGAGTAGAACATGTGGTGTTACCGGTGTGGTGCGTATACCTGCAGGCTCACAGGAGGTTCTGAGCCTCCGCTAGTGAGAGCCTGGGGTGAATCATCTGGAACGTATCTTCTTTCAGCGCCTCCACCTATGTAGGATTCTAGGGAAGAGTAGAATGACCCTAACATAGGAACCCACTCAGAAACCACACACACAGTGATTATATAACTAATGACTTTACTCGCAAATAATAATAACCTGTGTCCCTCTCACTAGGAGACACTAACAGTGACGTCTCGCAGGACGATTCCCCAACACTAGGTGATCCCACCCAGTGTCCCAAGAACCCCACCCAATGTCCCGTACTCCTACAGAGATAGTCAATGGGTGACTGCGCAGTCACTAAGAACCTCTAGGCCTGTTGGTGCACATATGATGGTATAATACCTGCCGAGCACTCCAGTGCTCGGGTCAGCAACAATCTTCTCAAAGGGTCAGACGTGTGATGAATCCGTCTGATCCTCCAACCGAACTCCTTGCACGTGCGAACCGCTAGGGCGGTCCCACTCTGGAATCGTCTCTGTGGACCCCAACGTGGGTCCAACCGCTTCCACAGGAACAGCAGCAGCCGCTGTGTCCCTATCTATCTAAATGGTACTAACGTGACAGGAACCCTAACCTAGGGCCTGTCCCTGTAGTACAGCAACCTGTAGTGGCTTGGGGAACTCCTATGGCCGGTAGGGGGTAATGACCTGTCCCACTCCCCTTGCTACCCAAGTCCCTTCAGCCTCACTACTTTCTAACTGGTCCCAGCGCCTACAGCAGCAAGCTGTAGCTCACTGGAGGCTGCAGCCAACGTGCTGCGCAACAAGGTGCCTGCCTGTCAGACCTCACAGCACTGCCCGCTGTGACTCTGACAAGGCAGCACTCCAAACTAGGGGCCGCGTCCCTCTCTAGGACCTCCCTAAGCAGTTACCCACCCAACTAGTGGGGAGTTGGGGCCTACCTGGAGTGTAGGTACCTATATGGGGCAGAAGCTGCACTCGCTCCCCGCACCCTTCCTTCCCTACAGCTCCCTGACTCCAACTCTCTTAACTGCAGACTTCCTTTTTCCAGCTCCCACTAATGTAAGTGGCAGGGTCCCTAACCTGAGGGCTGCCCCTGGCAACACTCACCTTACTGGGGAGCTGAGCTATCTCGGACCAAGGGGGTGCTGGCCTAATACAGGGGAGTCCCTCTCTCCTGCACCCTACCTCCTTCCCTTGTCTGTTCCTTCCTCTGACTGACTAACGTGGCCTCAGCGCGCGAAATGTATCCACTTGCTTTCTGAGGCTTCTTAAGCCCTATTGGCTCCCTGGGGTCACATGGGGTACGCAGAGGCTCTTGGGACATGTAGTCCCAGCTCAGAGCCTTCCCTGGTAGGCTAGGGGTTCGCGGGCTTTCTCTACCCTGCCCTGCGCTTGCGCAAGCTTTCCCGGGCTGTCTGTAGCTTCTCTCGGCTGCCCCTACTCTCGCGCGAACTATCCCTGTCTCTGGGGCTCTCCCTGCGCCTACGCGTCCCTGCGCATGCGCAATCCTCAGTACAATGGCGGCGCCCTGCTGGTCCAGCCGCCGGGACCTTATAGACATGATCGCGGCCTTAGCAATGGCCCGATCGCGTCCCCGGCAACCGGCCGCAGGCAGGAGAAGCCGCGCTGCTCCCTGCTCCAGCCCCCACCCTTGGAAGCAGCCGTCGGGTCGTTCGGCACCCGCGCTCGAGCTGCTCCAGGGGAGGGGGGTCTCCAGGAGCCACGGGAGCTCCAGGCTATATTACGATCCCATGCAGGTGGAAGCGCTGTCATCAACCGCATCAGGTACACCCCAGGGTCCCAGTAGCGGAGGTTAAGGCCTCCTGTGAGCCGCATGTAACACACCACATACACCGTAGCCGCTATATCTCCCAGGAGGAGGGGGAATATGCGTTACATGAGCATGACTGTACGGGAGAGAGAAAGTGGATTTTGCTCTGTAAGAGATGTGTGCAGAGGTATGCTAATAGAGACCGTTTAGGGTGAAAGTAACATAAGGCTTTATTGCCTGTTCCTTTAAAAAACACAGCAAACAAAAATATACATATAACAACAAACACCTACAGTATCCCTGTGTAAGGGCAAACTCACTCCCCAGTCCCTATTTGTAAGACTGGGGGGAAAAGCCCCTTACCAGCATGCCACTACCAAAGTCTCAGCGGTACCTTAAAGCAGGTGTCCCTTCAGGTCAGTGGTGTTCAGGTGTCTTGGTGTGTTTGAGGGTCCAGCCTCTGGCAGGTTCCTGGGTCCTCTGTGTCCAGGAAAAAAGGTCTGGTCCCTTTCTGTCTTGTTTTCAATACACAGTTCTCCTGTGCACTCAAGACCTCTTTCCTCATGTCGGCACCCTTATGTGCTGAGGAAAATCTCTCTCCTGTGTCTCACATGACACTCTTTCACAGAGCTCTAATTAATCCAGGTGGAGACTGGCTAATGGAGTGGCTGCAGTTAACCAGCTCCATGCTGATTCAGAGCTCTGAGGCAGCTTTTCTCTAAAACAGGGATGTCCCTGTTACATGGTCCTATAATGGGAAAGCTGATCAGATTTTCCCAAATATCTTCATTTTGATCCTCTAGCAGTGACATTAGATCATTATGGACACCCTGATCTGTAGATCTAAAATTAGAGATAGAGGCATTAGCCACAGAGTTCTCAAAATTAGCCAATTCTCCTGTCTCATGATAGAACTTGCAGAAACATCATTTGTGACAAAAAATATGCCAGTCTTCCACCTAATCAGAAGTATTGTGGATTGGTAGGTGAAAATGATAAAACCCACTGTAAAACAGATACTTGTCCTGCAGATAGCCGATGATTATTATAGTCATTTTCTGTGCCTTCTTTGCAGTGGGAAGTGGCTTCCCCATCTGTAGCCCCATCAATCTCTGTCTATTAAGCTTTGTGCCTCCCCGTCTTGTCCCGCTTCTTTTGTTCAAATGTGGAGGGTCTGTCTAAAAAAGAATCAACATCAGTTCTGTACTGTATGTTTTTTTTGTTGCTGGTCATTGTCAGATTAGTCTGTGTCTGAAGTTGTAAAGACAGAAAATGTTACAGGGGGAATATGAGGTTGTATATGAAAATGTGTGCCTGGTTTAGCCAAATGATGCCATTTGTAAATGGTCCCTGATTTAAAATCAAATTTCTATAGAACATTTGTGGTTAGCACTTTTATAAGTGTCATCGCTCTGACATGTCATTTGCTACATAGAGGGTCTCTTTTGGTATCAGAGGAGGCGATTTGGAGAAAAGCCTCCAACAGAGAGTTAAAAGCCCCAGGGTAAGATTTCAGCTATGCAAGTGTTCTGAGATGTGCAAGTCATGTTAAGGGTCCCTGGAGCAGAGTATGGGCTTATGCTCCAGCAGACTTAGACAGCTTGTTAAATGGTCCAGACCACGATTTCCACTCATCTGCAGAAATTCCACTAGGGAGATAATTGCAGCTCGACGGGCTAATTAACAGACAGTGTTTTAAGCTGCAAGGCTGAGTTAGCTCCCTCTACCCCATTACCCCAGTCAGAAGAGCTGGGAGGCTGAAAGGTAAAATGGCTAACCTTTATGTTTATTTAGTTGGTAAGTGGGCAAGACACCAAAACTGCAGATAGGGTAATCTGTGTATAGCTAGTGCTCAAGAATAGCACACACTTTTGTTTTTGATAAATCTGTTTTACCAACCCTGTGATGTATTGGAAAACTAAATACACTTGCATCTATGCTGAACTCTATATCATATTTGCAGCCACTTCACAGCATGACCAGTATTGTTAGAACCTGCATACTGGTCATGCCGTGAAGCGCTGCAGGCTTATAATGCTTTGGCCATGGGGTTTAACTAAATGACCCTTACTCATGAGAATACTAACATTGAAGTATCTAACTGTATTTTGTCACATTGGATGTAGCATTGGGTATTTTTGTCTTTTGTTGTATACATTTGGCCACCGCTCAGTAGCACTCCTTTTGACACAAATATATATATATATATATATATATGAATGAAAAAATCATCTCAGTTGGCACACTGTAAACATAAATAAGATGCTGATGCTTGCCCCATATGCACATGTAAAAAGTAGAATTTACCAGATTGGAGTCCGGAAAAAACGAGACAGCACACAGTCTTAGTAGTTCCAATGCAGTTGTAATCAAAGTAACATGGCACCACCAGAGACAGCACCTCTGGTGGTGCCATGTTACTTTGATTACAACTGCATTGGAACTACTAAGACTGTGTGCTGTCTCGTTTTTTCCGGACTCCAATCTGGTAAATTCTACTTTATATATATATATATATATATATATATATATATATATATATATATATACAGTGTTCGACAATCCTATACATTTACTCGCCCGGGGCGGGTGGATTTAACCCCCAGGCGAGTAAACATTGGCCCAAGCAGCACACGTGTTTTTTTTTTAAATTTCCCCCGTTCGCGCTGAAATTTCCCTGCTCGCGCTTAAAAAAAAAAAAAAAAAAAAAAACTCCCTACCTGACTGCTGTTTGGCGCGCGCTCCCAGGATTTGTGGGCGCGCGGCCAGGCTCTATATGAGCCCGCCCCCAACGAGCAGCCATTCTTTCTGCCCGGACATCAAGAGTAAGTACACGCCATGCTGCGGCCCCTCTGCTCCTTCCCTGCGATCCCCCTGGTCCCTACATGGCTCCCTACTCCCCACCGCGGCAGCTCTCCTGTCCCCTCCTCCTGTCCCCGTCCCCTGCTCCTGTCCCCTTCCCCTCCTCCTGTCCCCTTCTTCTGCTCCTGTCCCCTTCCCCTCCTCCATTCCCCTGCTCCTGTCCCCTTCCCCTCCTCCTGTCCCCTGCTCCTGTCCCCTTCCCCTCCTCCTGTCCCCTGCTCCTGTCCCCTTCCCCTCCGCCTGTCCCCTGCTCCTGTCCCCTGCTCCTGTCCCCTTCCCCCTCGATCCACCGATCGCTGCCCCGGGCGGGAGGTCCCCACTGCTTGCAGCCCGGTTGGCGTGCGGAGGGGGGGGACTCTGCCCTAACCACGTGACTCCCACCTACCCTGCCGCCTCCCCGCCAGCTAGCTTCATGCCGCCTCCCCGCCAGCTAGCTTCATGCCGCCTCCCCGCCAGCTAGCTTCATGCCGCCGCGGGCTGGGGGGAAGAAGCAGTCTGCAAAGCTGCTTGGCCGCGCACTGTGAAGACATGCCGGCGAGAAGAGCAGGGTAGTGGCGGCCACTGCGGGGCTGACTGTCCCCTGGGGGATACCTCGCCACGTGCCTCCCACCCACCCTGCCTCCCCAAAGCTTCCAATATGCCCGCGTGAGGTATGGGGGGGGGTGTAGGCCTGCCCCCCCCCCACGAGCAGGGGGTGGGTGGGGGAGGAGCGTGGTGGTGGTGCTGGTCGTGGCCTTTCCTTCCCCCCCCCCGTGTGTGTGTGTGAGCAAGTGTATGTGTGTATGTGTATGGGAGCATGTGTATGGGAGCATGTGTATGTGTGTATGTGTATGGGAGCATGTGTATGTGTGTATGTGTATGGGAGCAAGTGTATGTGTGTATGTGTATGGGAGCAAGTGTATGGGAGCAAGTGTATGGGAGCAAGTGTATGTGTGTATGGGAGCATGTGTATGTGTGTGACACCAGAGGTACCCCCCCAATCAGTCACCACCCCCCCAATCAGTCACCACCCCCCCAGTCAGTCACCACCCCCCCAGTCAGTCACCACCCCCCCAGTCAGTCACCACCCCCCCAGTCAGTCACCACCCCCCCAGTCAGTCACCACCCCCCCAGTCAGTCACCCCCCTCCCCCAGTCAGTCACCCCCCCCAGTCAGTCACCCTCTCTGTGTATCACCCACCCTCTGTGTGTCACCCACCGTTTCTCCCCTCTGTGTCTCTCCCCCCACACTCTCTCTTTCCCCCACACCCTCTCTCTCCCCCCCACACCCTCTCTCTCTCCCCCACACCCTCTCTCTCTCCCCCACACCCTCTCTCTCTCCCCCACACCCTCTCTCTCTCCCCCACACCCTCTCTCTCTCCCCCACACCCTCTCTCTCTCCCCCACACCCTCTCTCTCTCCCCCCCCCACTCTCTCTCTCCCCCCCCACTCTCACTCTCTCTCTCTCTCCCCCCACTCTCTCTCTCTCTCCCCCCCCACTCTCTCTCTCTCTCTGCCCCCACTCTCTCTCTCTCTCTCTCTGCCCCCACTCTCTCTCTCTCTCTCTGCCCCCACTCTCTCTCTCTCTCTCTGCCCCCACTCTCTCTCTCTTCTCTCTCCCCCCACTCTCTCTTTCTCCCCCCCCACTCTCTCTTTCTCCCCCCCCCCACTCTCTCTCTCCCCCCACACTCTCTCTCTCTCCCCCCACACTCTCTCTCTCCTCCCCCCACACTCTCACTCTCTCCCCCCCACACACTCTCTCTCTCTCTCTCTCTCTCTCTCTCTCCCCCCCACTCTCTCTCTCCCTCTATCTCTCTAACCCCCCCACACTCTGGATCGCTTATTTACCCTATATATCTTACTTGCCCTATACTACACCGAAATAACCTATACTGCTGTCTTCCAGATCTGACTCAAGCTTCACACGGAAGATATCGGAATCCCCCCCTAACCCAGAAGACAGGTAGGGAACACATCCCCTCCAATGTGTAACATTGCGGGAATGAGGTACCTGGACATTGAGGGACTGCGGATCAGGTAAGATCCCAGGCGGGATTACTGCTTTAGATATTGTGAAGCGGGGGCATCCAGACACTGGTTAAGAGGTTCAGGAAACTAGTCATTCACATCTGGCTTTTATTTCTAGATCTGAAATTTACTCACACACACACGTAACAAGGCCTAATTGTAGTATAATGTAATACAATAAATACATTTATGTCAAAAATGAATGTTGTTCTGACTAGGAATTTATTAAATGTATTTTATTTATATATTTTATTTTAAAGCGGGGTTGGGGGCGGGACTAGGGGCGGGGTTGGGGGCGTTGGGGGCGGGACTAGGGGCGGGGTTGGGGGCGGGACTAGGTGGCGAGTAGATTTTTTGGTTGGGCGAGTAGATTTTTGGGTGATTTGTTGAACACTGTATATATATATATATATATATATATATATATATATATATATATATATATATATATATAACATAGAAAAAGAACAAAAAGTACTCCGTGATAATAGTCACTGGTGTGGGTGCAGTTCCTATAATGAAGAATAAGCAATACGATACCGTTTGGAAACTAAATCAGCAGGCAGCACACCAGAATTGAACAAACAAGTGTATTGAAAAAATAAACACAAAACCAACGTTTCGGTCCACGAATGGGACTTTTGTCAAGGTGGTGCGACCAACTTGACAAAGGTCCCACTCATGGACCGAAACGTTGGTTTTGTGTTTATTTTATCAATACACTTGCTTGTTCAATTCTGGAGTGCTGCCTGCTGATTTCGTTTCCAAACGGTATCGTATTGCATATATATATATATATATATATATATATATATATATATATAATACAGTTATTATTTATGCCGTTCTGTTTGCACGGCAGTGCATCGCGTCTTTTTCCTTCACGAGGTGTTCCTGCTTATAGTCATGTATTAAGATGCAGTACTGAGCAGCTTTCTGCTCACGCAGGGCCATCAAGGACCCAAAGACCCCTGCACATTGTTTTTAGAAATCATTGGAAATGTGAGTGTGACCTTTAAATGTTTTCAGAGAAATAAAACTTGTACAACCTACACAATTGGGTATTTTCTTTCTCTCTTTATGAAACCCTGGAAGAAGAAATTTGCTGTTGGCTGTCTGTAAAGGAAATGAAATAAGAGAACACCACACCACTATATGGTTGAAATCATTTGATCGCTTTTTCAGACAGAAGTTTTGTTTTCATATTTATTGTATAATATCTACTTATATTTATTAGTTGCATATATTTTGTACTTTTCAGCGCTCCCTGATGTTTTCATTTTTCACCTGTTTTCATGAACTTACAGGTAGTTCTAATTGGGGTTTTGAGCTCCTAATTATTCACTTTTTAGTTTACATCACTACAGTACCTGTACATCACGAGCACCGGGTTATTTTTTCACTTTCGCTTTAGGCAGGTCACAAGTATCAATGAGGGATGGAAGACCAACCACGGTATATGGGGAAATGACATTTAGCATGCATTCCTCCTAAAGAGACAGGTGTAGCTCTTCAGTTGGTCCATTTCTATCCTGCTTATGGCTTTGGCATAATCAGACAGTTTGTTTTCATTAGCTTCCTCTTACTATCAGCCTACTTCTTTTTCAGCATTTATGTGGTCTTGATTGTGTGGCCTTGTGCATTAATAGCAGTTAGGATGTACATCCAGATACATTTCTTCTCTGTCGTGCTTGTGCAGTAGCATAGCTCACCAAGTAGTTTGGGGAAATGTTCTGTTATCCTATTTATTTGTGAGCCTTGTTATCCTAATGCATAAAGGCTTCTTTATGGGACCACTGGAGCCTTGTTGAGATGAGTTGCTCCATCAACACAGGTGTACTCTGAGTCAAATACATGTTGCACTTCTATTAATCCTTTTTTTTTTTTTTATATACTATTTGTTTATAATTAAGTAGCTCACATATGCATTATTTAATGCATGTGCTACTATTTCCAAAACACATGGGTGGTACTAGAAACAAATTATTGTGTGGTATGTTTTTGTAAGACACTTGCACTATACATTTCTCATTGCTCATCTCTGCAACTTATGTGTTAAGCAAAAGTGCGTTAATAAATGCTAATGTGTATATGCACAGATGTCTCAAGAACAAATGCACTAAAGGTTTGTTACATGACCGTAACCCTATGCTAATGAGATATATTTCAGCCATTGTTTTTCCAATTAATTAGCTGTGAAGATACACATTTACCTCGGGGAAAGTAATGTCAGTTCCTGTTTTAGAAAATGTTATGAACCCTGATTTAACGGAGCTCTGTGGATCCAGCTCATAAAGGGAAGAGTAGAGGACCTAAAATAGAGCCCTCAAGTGTACCTACAGAGAGATCAATGGAGGTAGAGAATGAGTTGGCAAAAGAAACACTGAATTAGCGGTGAAAGTGGTGAGTGAGGTAGGAGGAAATGCAGGAGAAGCCAGTGCCATGGACACTAAGGGGCCTATTCTAGTAACTTAAAAGTTGTCATTGCCAAACCATGCAGCTTTGCATGTTCAGAAGTCGTGGAATGAAATCGGGTTGCTGTTAAAAAACCCTATTTTCTATTGCAAATCGCATCTTCTAAACCCCATCTTAAAAATGCCAAACCGCTCTGTTTAGCAGCCAAACAGTGCATCTTTTTTTTTTTTTTGCTTTTAAAGCAGAGTGTAATAATCCCACGGGACAACCCTTTATACACACTATATTGAGAAGCCATTTCAGAGAGCTTGTGTCAATGCTGTGGGGAATCAGGAAGAGATAGACTGGGATCTGTGTTTGTAGGTATTTGTGAGTAGTACAACATTTATAGAGGTTAAACAGCATGCCTAATAGAACAATCACGATAATACAAAAAGGGTGGTGCAATGGGAGCAATAAAGGGAACCCTATTTCCCTAAATAAATAAAGCAAAAACAGGGGATATTCCCAGCACTCAAAAGAAAAAGGAATGACAAGAATCCATCAAAATGAATTGTTACTAGTGTAAATATGCTACATACATCAGTGCCACGTGTGTACAGTATAAACACGATGTGAAACAGCAATGCAGATATCAGAAACAGAGATAAAGAGGGACACGAAACAATAAATTATATAAAATTAAATAAAATAGTAATAATCTGATTATGATCTAACAACAAAAGCTGCTGATAAAGTTCCTTTCTATAAATTGTGCAACGAAGTATGGATATTTTTCTTATTCTAAAGGTGGTAGGCATCCAGTAGATCCAAAAAGAGGAAAGTGTCCCAGTGGCTGTGACTGAACAGCTGGTGAAAACAAGGAGGAGAAAACGGGTTGACAAGGTGAAAAAGGGAGAACAAAACAGATGCAGCAAACAAGGGGGGCAATGTTTTGGGGGAGAATGTCCCTCTTCTTCATGCCCGTTCCCACGTGTGGTAACACACGTGCTAGGTCCCTTTAAATTCTCTCTAGAGTGGAGAAAAAAGTTTCCAATTGCTCACGAGCAATAACAGCAAAACGTCCTCTTATGCGTCAGACAGCAACACAGCCCTATTGGAGAGTAGCGGGCACAAAGAAATCTAAGCATTAACATGTCCCATACATTTTCACACTCCCATAGTTGTGACCACCCCCACTGCTGTAGCTTAGGGGTGGTCACAACTATTTTACACTTAGGAGAAATAGCACATTTTATGAAGCCCCCCACCCCCATTATAAAATATTCTAAGGGAGGCTCCCCCCCTCTCTTGTTGGTGTGTGTGCCACAGATACCCACACTATCTGAAACACACAGCGACACACATGTTAAAATAGTTATCATATTTGCACTCCTTAAACATTTCATTCTGTTTATTTACATTACCCTATATAGTAGTAACAGCATCTCCGCATTTGTTCTCCTACCTGCAGCCAGGACTAAAAGTACTGATAAAACCCAGATGTGGAAGGAGATCTGCAACACTGTCTCCGCAACTGAGTGGCCAAAAGGTGCACTGAAAATTGTAAGAAAAGATTCTCTGACCTAAAGAAGAAGGTGAAACAGAAGGAGGCTGAAAGCCGTCGGCATGCCCGACAACACCTACATCTGACCCCAATGGAGGCGAGGCTGAGCTTTGTGGCTGACAAGGACATAGGCCACAGCGAAGCTGAGCTTGAACAAGGTAAGTACTATGACATGAATCAAGGCACTAAGGTTTTATTTATTTATTTATAAAATATTTTACCAGGAAGTAATGTGACGTGGTGATCAAAGGGAAGCGCAAACATGTGGAGATATAAAAAATAAAACTGATGGTGCAGTATTGTGACAAATAAATATGTATTCTTCTTTAAGTCTGCTGTTATTTATACTCACAAGTGTGAGGATGATACTGTGTACGTAAAGGTATCTTTGGGTATATGTCTGCAGTGATGATAAGCTGACTGGAACCTCGGTGTGGGAATGTATTCCTTAAATGGTTAAACACAGAAAAGCCAACATAGCGCGATCTGTTTAAAAACTGTATTCAAGTGGTTAAAAATATAACAATACACTCACATGATGTATGCTATTTAAAAGCATTTAGATACGCAATGCATCTCGCCTCCGGTATCTTGGTGCAGTTTTTCCTTCCCTCTTCTCAGCGTGCGTCTCACTCCTGCGTTCCAGCAGGGCGGATGTGACGTCAGTGAGACTTCGGGAGTTCCGGTTTGGAGTTTGTGAATATATGAAATCTGTAAGACATTCATAACTGTTTTATTTTACTTATAGGCGAAACATTTTTTAGTGGGTCACGAAGGAGAAGTTCAAAAATAACAGGGTCACAGAAAAAAAGTTTGGGAAACTACCTACTTGATCCCTTTGGATCCACTACCCCTGAGCCGAAGTCATACCATCGCAGTCTCAGTTCCTCCAGATGGCCTTCCTCCATAAATTCCCCTGGTGCCCACCAGTAGTCCACCACCCCTTCGTTTCAGAGGATAAACCTGGTGCGGTCGAGCCAGGCCTCATACCCCTCGAACTTGGGCACCCACCACCTGGTCTCTCTAGCCTCCTTAGGGGCTGCCACGGAACCGTCGCTTTCCTCCACCTCCACACCAGAGGATATCCCCGAGGTGCCAGTGGAACTAGATTGGGATCCCAACCGTTTTGGCCTACTGGTGACACTAACCCGGAGACTACTGGGGCACTCACTTGAGACAGACACCTGTTGTGTGTTCCTCCCCCCTCCCGATCCATCATCGGAGGTGAAACATTCAGCAAAGTCCGAGCTTTCTCCAGTCCTTTCATCGGAGGTGACTCGGGACTCCCCAGAGAACCCTTGGCTTGAGGGTGACCCATAGGAAAAGGTGATGGGGATAGGGACTTTAGCTATGGCCGAGGGCTGGGCATAGGGAAGGGCTATCGGCATCCGCAGGGCTATGACCCGCACTTCGTCGCTACCTGGTCTGGTGCCCTCGGACTGGCCATCCGGTTCTCCTGTCTCACTGTTCCCAGGCCTCCGCTGGGCCTGCCAGCACTTCCCGGATCCAGGCGATCGGGTACCGCTGCTCAGTCGTGAGGATGCCGCCATCTTCCATCCGGCTCCGCTGTGCCCACCGGAAGTGAGGTCATCGATCTCACGGGACTAGCCACCATCCTGTGTTGGGTTCCCAAATAGAACCTCTTCCTCCACGACGACATCCGGAAGTGATGGTTCCTCTCGTTGCTCTGCTCGGGCCTGGCCTAGGCCTTTCTCCGCCGCTGCCACCGCTGGCGCCTGAGAAGGGCAAGGACGTCTCTTACCGCTCTGTCGGCTCGGGGTGGTTCTTCCTCCACCGTTGGTTCCACCAGTCAACACGGCGGTGGGACTCCGCCTCTCCAGTTGCCTCTGCACAGGCGACACGCGACTCCGCTCAGTTGCGACACAGGTGAGTGCCGTTTCTCTTACAGCACCGCTGTAGTGGTCCGCCGGTTGGCGCGTCACCACTGGGGTCGGGATCGCTTGCTCCTCGTCCGAGGAGTCAAACTCCAACTCAGGGAGTGGCACTCTCGTCGGGGACCGCCGATTAGGTTCTCCGCTCTCCCCTTGCGTACAAGTCCCTTTTTCTTCTCGCTCCGTAGTTATCATAAGGAGCGACCCCCATGCTACGGGGTCCACAAGCTCCACTTTGACCGAGGGCAGGGTTTCAGCTGTCAGCTTAGCTGTGTCTGCTCCCACCTCCACGGCCTGCCCTGGTACGAAGGGCTGCACTGCCCACAGATAGTGGATGCCGCATTGAGGGCATCGGGACGTGTTACTGACCGTATCACCCGGCAGCCGACACTGCATGCACAGGCACGCCACCGTCTCCTTGCCGCCTGCTTTTAGCACCAGGCAGCCTCCTGGAGCCGAATAAGGGAGGGCAGAGATGTCGGAATCCTCATCGATTTTGCTGGCCATCTTAACCACAGGAGACACCTTCTGTAGTGGTCTTCCCAATAGCACAGCTCCTCGTGACACAAAGGCAGGGGCTGGTTTGGTAACTCCTCGTTGTTCCAGCTCCACCCTCATCTGACACAGCATTTTCTGCAATCAGCCCACGCGGTCTCCCAGGGAAGCGGAGTCGCCATCTTGGTTGGCCGGCCGTTCACCATCGCAATTGAGGTAGATTGTTGTACAGCATGTGACTGCTGGCACACAGTTCCTTCACTTCCACACACCACCACAATGTCCTCCATACTGTCCTCAGGGGTAGAACCCCACGGTCCTAGGCAGGACCAAAACGGCACGGCCACAGCCTTGGCACCACTCCACAGCAGGCTCGCAAAAGTCGTCTCCGTTGCTTGCTCTTCATTAAAATGCGCACCACGTGCGCTCTCTCCATCTGCCTCCGTCCGCCATCTTGGACCTTCCACGCCGCGTGAATCCTCCATTCTTGCGGTCACCATTTGGTTGCTGTTTTTACTGTTATTGTACATGGAGCTCCTCTCTGCGGGGCAGCTGCCATACCGATACAATAAAGATTGCCCGATGCACCAACTTGTGTACCTAATGTAGGTCTGACTCGTGTTGCCCTACCTCAGGCTAGGCTCACTCTCTCTGTGTATGCTGTGTCTCTCCTTTCTCTCCAGTCTCTGCTCTCAGCTTGGTCTGGAATGGGCTAGAGTACTCTGGCTTCTCCATGCAGTACTGGGGCGTCTACCTACTGTTGGTCAGTCTAGCGCAGACCCTCTCCAGGATTCCTGACCTCGTTAACAGGCATCCTACCTAACAGGCATGCCTATAGGCATCCTACCAACTAGCACTACCTCAAGGTGACTAGGACAGCGATAGCCCATCTCCAGACCCCCAACTCCTTTCAGACTCCCAGGTCGTCCCTACGGTCTGACAACTCCATCAGCTCCCCAGACTACCCCTGGTTCCGTCCCAACACAGCACTAACTGCAGCATACACTCTCTTGTTTCCCAGTGTGCCTAGCAAAAGCCTGTCCTGTTGACAGGTATCTCAGCAGCGCCTCCAAATGTAATGGATTTTCTGGCCTGGCTGACCCACCCAATCTCACATTGGCCCCTGTGGTCTAACCAGTCCCCATTACATGGTCGTGTCTGGTGGTGCACCTGTTGGCAACAGGACTCCTGAGTCTCCCGCATGATGTTGTGTGGGGATGTCAACCCAGACAGGTTGCTGAGGTAGTGTGCTAGAGTCCTACCTACATACAGTGGAGCGCCTCCACCTCATCAGGATCTCTGCGTCCGCAACAAGATGGTTCTGATGAGGAACTCCTTCTTGGTGGTACCTTCCGCTGTGGAGTAACTTCACACTCACACATTGGGTTTCTTTGATCAAGGGCATCTTTATTGTAGTTGCTATGGGCTAGCTGCCCCTCACAGCTAGCAGCTTAGCCGATTATTGTCTGTACTTTCCCTTCCAAAGATCCGCCCTCCCAATGGAGTGGGATCACCTCTTCCCTCAGGGAGATCACCACCTGTGCCAGGTCCCTGGACACAGTGTAGGCCCGGCCAGCCTTGCTGCTGCTGGCCATTGACTTAGAACTGTGTCACTAGTTAACTAACTAGTGAACACATTGGCCTTCTGCTCTGAACTCAGCCTTGTAGAACACACTTCAACACTAACTTTGGGCAGTGCTGTGCCTTATATACCTCAGGAACAGTCACATCTCTGATGTCACTAACGGTGGACTCAGAGCATGTTACCACTCCCCTTGAATACATATGACACCTCTCCAGGGTGTGAGGGCAAACCTCTATGATTGATGCTGGCAACCCTGTAACTTACCAGGCTTACTGCCAGCATGAGAGAAAATTGTATGCCATTTTACAGCATGGCTACATATATATATATATATATATATATATATATATATATATATATATATATATATATATATATATATACACACATATATATAAAGTGTCCAATAGAGTGCTAGTGGGCGTGGCTAAATGTATACAACAAAAAACAAACAAAGATGCCCAAAGCTACTTCCAATGTGACAAAAATACACAGTGCAATACCTATATATTTTCTTGAAAAAGGGTAATTTAGTTTGACCCTTTGGCCAAAGCGTCTTAATCCTGCTGCCACTATCAAGGCATGATCGTTAGCAGGTCCTACATAGTTACATAGTTACATAGTATATGAGGTTGAAAAAAGACGTACGTCCATCAAGTTCAACCTATGCTAAATTTAGACAACAGATACTTTATTCTATATCTATACTTACTTATTGATCCAGAGGAAGGTCCTAACAGGTAAATAAGAATTTTTAACTCAGGGAGTGTTAGGACCTGCTAATGGTCATGCCTTGAATGTGGCAGCAGGCTTAAGACACTTTGGCCAAAGGCTTAAACTAAATGACTCTTTTTCAAGAGAATACATAGGTATTGCAATGTGTATTGTTGTCACATTGGAAGTAGCTTTGGGCATCTTTGTTTGTTTTTTATTGTATACCATGCAATGGATACTGAAGTACTTGGATTACAATATGTTACAGATAATGTTATGTTCACATACTCAAATCTAAGTAGCAATATTATAATCACCAATCTTAACTGTGCACAGGGCCATCAGCAATCAGAGATGAAGGTGAGGCCATGGACATGGCGGACTTGACCATGCGACATTCTGTGGCACAATGGGTGTCTGTAATGGGTACAGCAATGTTACGCCGGAGTAGCCCACAGACCAGACCTGTCCCTTGAACTGAGGTTCCAGGTACTGCACCGACACACTTTATTCGAGCAAATACCCAGTATGTACCTGGCAGATACCTGGAATGCGCCACTCCTCACCTCTGACAAGCCCCGTTGCGTTTGCCTTCCCAGCCTGGGTTCATGCCTGGCTGACGGGCGGCTGATCTGTTAAATGATAATGATTAGGATTTAATAGGCTGCAATGCTTCGCGTGTCTACCAGATGGCATAAATTCATGAATTGTAATGCAGTATATATATATATACTGTGCAGTATTGCAGCCAGCGGGAATAAAATGCTTCAATCCCTGCCTGGAAAATACCTCAATGCACTCGGGCAGAAAATAGTCACAAACCTCAATACACCCGGGTATACCCGAATTCGTGGGACTAGCCGAGCTCGAATAAAGTGTGTCGCCAGTGTATGAATACACACACCAACAGACCGAGGGACGTGTCCGGTTTGTGGTATTGAGTGGTGCCAGGCCAGATGGGGAGTATTGCGTGAATACTTGCCGGTACCGGTTTTTCCAGAAGAATGATCATGTGCACACATTCTTAATAAGCAACTGAGGCACCATGTGATTCCTCAGCCAGCTGTTGAGGCAGGAATCAGCATGGCACCATCATCGCTCAGAGTGATGTCTCCAGAGCCACTACCTGCAAGACCTATTACACATGATGCGTCAACATCAAAGGGAAACCATGGCATTGGGGCATACTCTTTTGAACTCCTTGCCCAGACATACCAACCAAATGGTTTGCATCATACAGCAGACCATAGAGGTAATGAGTCATTGCTCCAGAGTCTCCATCACTATTTCTGTAGCCACTAGAGCTTTGGCCCAATTGGCTAGCCCCCCTTTCACTGGACTATCTAGGCAACGTGGAGAGCGACTCCACCATTCGAGGTGCCACTAAAGTGGCTATGTTAGAAATGTTGTTACGTTTTATACAGTTTCAGTTATAAAGTTAAAAAACTAAAACATAAGTATCATTGATATATTTGTGCTAACGTTTCCTAAGACGTACTGTATAATAATATTTACACGTTGTCCACAATCAATATAATTTATATCTATGTACATGACACATTTTACTTAATTAGTGTAGCAAAAACTCTAAATTAAACACTTCTATGTTTTCTTCTCTTTCTCCCATAACTTATTAGTACTTCCACAGATATGAAAATTGAGTTCACAAACATAGTTCATATCACATACAATTTCTAGCCTGTAAATTACACTCTAGATAAAATATGTCCTGTCTACTTTCATACTTACTGTAACATGGGGAACCTGTTAACAACAACTAGACCTGTTGGGTGTCGGCCAGGTAATAGTTAAATCCCTGCCTGGAGGAAGGCAGGACTACTAACAATCCCAGATGAGCATAGCAAGGGGTTTAAAAGGCATGAAAGGAAACTGTTTCTCTATCTGTCCTTGGTCTGTGTACAGACAACACATGCGTGTCCTTAACACCTAGGGACAGAAGGGTGTGCAAGCCATATCTCCGTGTCCTTAATGCCAATGGACACCAGATCTATAACGATATATATGGACTTTCATACGCTGGGGAACCTTTGGCCTAAGAAAGCCCTAATCTTTATATTGCGGACCTGTCTTTTGATGCACCTTGGCTGAGGAAAAACCTGTGTTTTTTTTTGGTTTATTGCACTTGAAAAGCCTACATTTATTTTCCTAAAGCAAGACTCCTTTTTTCACTTCTGCACAGATCACCAACACTTAGCAAGGAGAATAATGAGTAGGGAAGATGAAAGAGATTGACAAAGCAAGTCACATGCCATAATTCAAAAAACAAATTACATTATTCATACCTGTACTCCAACAATAAAATCACAAGCCTGTCTCTCTCTATCCATGTCTCTCTCTGTGTCTCTCTCTCCCCGTCTCTCTCCCTTCCTCCCTCTCTCTCCCCCCTCTTTCTCTTCCCCCTCTCTCCCATCCATTACCATCTCTCATCTTTTCCCCTCTCTCCCTCCCCCCACTTCCTCCAAACCCTCTCCCACTCTCCTCCCACTCTCTATCTCCTTTCCCCGCTCTTCCTTCTCTCCCTCTCTCTTTAAACTTTCCTTTAAAACATTTTTAAGAAAAAAAAATTATTTGAGGATACTGATATCTGGATGGTGTATAGGCCATAGCTTGTGATTGTTAGTGTTCTGAGTGATCTTGCCCTCAATGGAAGCTTGAGGAGTGCCTCATTTGTTCTTCCAATTAGCTTCTGGTAAATTATAATGACCTTTTTTTCTGTGAAAAAAAAGCATAAACCATGTAACAATTGAATACATTTTCATTTTTTATCTCATGCAGAGAATTCTACATTTACATGAAATTATCTGACAACAATAATTTACATTGTCATACTTTTGATTCACCAGGTGCGTCATTTGAAGCTTCATGGCATAACTGTTCCTTTTCGACCTTGCCAAACAAGTCCCCAGAAGAAGAGCGTTTTTTGGATCAACAAACAATGTCACTGGGAACGCCTTAAAGCTGTGGCACAAAATATAAAGACATTAAGAAGCAACTGGAAAAGCACATTGAATACTAGGTTAGATAAACCACAGCAACAGAGAGCATTGCTCCCAGTTTGCTCAAAATTACCCGTCCTTTGGAGAAGGGACAAGCTGGGATGAGTGGAGCAGGTCCAAGCACAAAAGCATGAGACACATATTAAGTGTGCCCGTACAAAACCGGCCAAGTATCTTTGATCGAGTCCCGCAGACATCGCCGTTGCCCCAACGATGCCTGTTGCCCCATCAATGCCAGTTGCCCCAATAGTGCCTGCAGCCCCAACAATGGCTGTTTTCACACCAATAACAGCTGTTCTATCAGCTATAGCAGCAAAACCAACTGGCCCTACAACCAGATACAAAAGAGGTAGTAAAAAATGAGCTTTGCAATAAACGTTTGATGCAAAATTTGGAGTTGTTATAATTTGTAATCACATAAACTCCTTTTTGATTCATAAAACACTTAAAGATAAATATTTACAATTAATGCAGATGAACAAATTATTCACAAAATTAGCCAAAAATATGTGAGTAACCATTGTCTACATTCTCCAAAATGAATAGTATTACAAATAAGCAACATATTTCACGTAAAAATAGTTCAAAGTTAAATAGACCAATTTTTTTCAGACGATCAATTCAGTTGAAGTCAGAGCGGAGGAATAGCGAAGTATGGAGAGCTAAGTGGCAGCTGCGAGGATCTTTGAGGTGTGAGTTCAACGCCAAAGACAAGGATCTAGCACAGACGGACACTGCAGCTGTGATAGATCTGCAGTCATAGGAACCAGACTCCAACTCAAAATCGGACAGAAATCAACGGCGGAGGGTTGTGCCATTACCGTTAGGAGTCCGTGAGTAAGAACTGTGCACACACTGTTACCGGCATAGGTACCTACCAAATATCCTGTTTGCCGCATTCAGATTGCTAACAATCAATCATCACAGCTATTGGTAGAGAACCATTCTACATACAGTATCATAGCACATCTACTGTATACCTTTGTTGGTGAAAGCACTCCAATACTTCAAACTGAATCTACAAACATCTTTTAAATAAATGTTAATTGTTTAAATATCAGCACATTATTTAATCTGCTTATTCTGAAGAAAACTTGGAACACCATAATACAGCTCAACCCCGTTTTAGCGCGATCCGTTTGAGCATGGACCCCGAATTAATAAAAAAAAAATTAATAAATTTACATTTGTTTTATGCACACTGCACACTGCACACTGCACACACTACCAGCACACTGCACAGCCCACTACACACACTACCAGCACTCACTGCACACTGCACAGCCCACTACACACACTACCAGCACTCACTGCACACTGCACACTGCACAGCCCACTACACACACTACCAGCACTCACTGCACACTGCACACTGCACAGCCCACTACACACACTACCAGCACTCACTGCACACTGCACAGCCCACTACACACACTACCAGCACTCACTGCACACTGCACAGCCCACTACACACACGACCAGCACTCACTGCATACTACACACTGCACACTGCACACTGCACAGCCCACTACACACACTACCAGCACTCACTGCACACTGCACACTGCACAGCCCACAACACACACTACCAGCACTCACTGCACACTACCAGCACACACTGCACACTGCACACTACACACTACACACTTTCACAGCACAGAGCACACTCTCACAGCACACAGCACTCACAGCACACTGCACTCACACCACACTGCACTCACACCACACCACACTCACACCCCCCCTTCCACTCCCCCTCCCTACCTTTGGTGTTGGCTGCTGAGATCGGAGCGGAGCTGGCATCGGGAGGAGGAGGGGAGGGTGGTGTCAGTAGGGGGGGTGGTGTGGATGCCGGTAGGGGGGGTGAGTGAGGAGCAGGCTGGGACTCGGAGGGCCACGTGGGCTAGGCCAAAAACTGGTTATGCCACGTAGGAGTGGTGTCAGAGACACACAGACTGAGGTCAGGAGCAGAGGTTCTCTGAATGCCAGGGCGACAGGCAGGTAGGTGTGGGGGCCTCGGGGGGGGGGGGGAGAGGTGGATGCCGGTGGAGGGGAATGGATGCCGTGGTGGGAGGTAAGGAGCAGGCTGTGGCTGGACTCGGAGGGCCGCTGTTGGCGGGCCTGGTGGCTGCTGGGGGACGTGTAAGGCTTCCGGCCACCTCCTCCCTCCTCCTTCCTCCTTCCTCCTTCCTCCTCCCTCCTCCTTCCTCCCTCCTCCTTCCTCCCTCCTCCCTCCTCCCAATCAGGCGCGCGGTGGCCATTTTTTTTTTAAATTAGCGCGACCCCGGTTCTAGGGCGGTCGAATCGTGTGGCCCCCGAGAATCGCGCTATAACGGGGTTGAGCTGTACTTCTAAGATTTCATCAGTGATATTTATGCGCCCGAGTGTCTTTTTCTCTTCTAGCACAATTTTGTGGAGGTGTGAGATCCTCCACTTCACTTAGGCAGCAAAATATTTCACATATATCACTATATATATATATTTATCACACAAATTTAGCGCCTTGATTCACATTTCTTAAATAGACTGATGTTTGGCACTTATGTATAAACAGAGCATGCACCATTTGTATTATGTTTAAAGATGTGGTGTCAAAAATCTTTTAACATAATATGTAACCTGGCGCCACTATATACAGTATGTTTGCCCTGTTTGTTACTAATAGGCTATTTTTACTTTGGCTGGGGGTTAATGAACACCTACTGTACAAAAGGTTAAAAGACTTATACAAGTTGCACTATTAAACCTATTTATTCTATTATCAACTATGAACATTTGTGTTAAATGTTGGCACATACCGGCAGATATTACTTTATGAAGTTAGTGTTTGATGGGGGTGTCAATAAGCAGCTAATTAGAATGTGTGACTTTTAATAACTACACTGGTGATTTCACATTACTACTGTATGGTGCATGGAAGGAATGGCGCACAGAATAAATGCACTAACTGTACAAACAATGACACTGCAGCGGTGCCGGTGTGATCTCCTTGTAACCTTGGCAACATCACTTTATCTACCCTCCCGCTCCTCAAAAAAAACAAGGTGCAGGGATTCGTGCCTGTAAACATTATATGTACAGCACTGATTTTATTATTATTATTATTATTAATGATATTCATTGCTATCATTATTCTTATTAGTCTTATTATTTTTTATTAGTAGTATTATTCGTATTATTCTTTATTATTATTATTATTATTATTATTATTATTATTATTATTATTGATATTATTAATTATATTAATTGCAATTAAAATGAATGATAATTTAATTGCAATTATCATTTATTTTAATAATAATATTAGTGAAGATTATAGTTTCTATGTACTGTTTTGTGGTGTATTAATATTTGTATGGGCACCAAATTATTTACAATGTACATCAGGGGTGAGCAAACTTTTTATGCCGAGCCCCCCTTTTCATCCATGAAATTTCTCGGGCCCCCCCTGCCTGATGTAATCAAAATCACATGACGTCAGCGCATGTGAGCTGGTTCAGCCATTGAGGGCGAACCAGCTTTGTAACGCCCCCGCCACGCGTCTACAAAAAAAGTATTTATAGCACAAATTACATAACTTAAAAATAAATATTATAATATTTGTCTAATAGCGTTCCCATTTCTGCTGTATTATTAATCTCTCTCTTCCCGCCACATTAGAACACCTCAGGACCTCTCTAACCTCTTCCAGTCTCTCCCTGTATTTCTCACTCCCCCTCCAGTCCCTCTCTATTCCTCCCCTCAGTGTCTCCCCCTCCCCCCCCACTCTCTTTCCCTCCCCCCAGTGTGTGTCTCTTTCTCCC
Organism: Ascaphus truei; assembly: GCF_040206685.1. Classification (NCBI taxonomy): domain Eukaryota; kingdom Metazoa; phylum Chordata; class Amphibia; order Anura; family Ascaphidae; genus Ascaphus; species Ascaphus truei. Next base: position 162,851,125 of record NC_134484.1, on the reverse strand, counting down.
TCCCCCCATTGTCTCTCACTCTCTCCCCTCTTCCAGTCTCACACTCCTCTTCCAGTCTCTCCAACTCCCTGTATTTCTCACTCCCCCTCCAGTCCCTCTCTATCCCTCCCCTCAGTGTCTCCCCCCACTCTCTTTCCCACCCCCTGTGTGTCTCTCTTTCTTTCTCCCTCCCCCTAGTGTCCCCCTCCCTCCATTGTCTCTCACTCTCCTTCCAGCCATTGCCTCTCCCTTCCCCCAGTGTCTCTCTTGCACTCTCCAACCAGCTATTGTTTCTCCCTCCACCCGGTGTCTCTCTCACACTCTCCCTCCAGCCATTGTGTGTCTCTCTCCCTCCTGCCAGTGTCTCCCTCCCTCCCACCAATGTCTCTCTCATCCCCATCCCCATGTAGCTCTTTCACCCCCCCTCCCCATGTCACACTCACTCTCACCCCCCTCCCCATCTCACACTCTCACCCCCCTCATGTCACTCACACCCTCCCCATGCCTCAGTCTCACACTCACTCCCCCATGTCCCAGTCTCACACTCACTCCCCCATGTCCCAGTCTCACTCTCCCACCCCCCCATGTCCCAGTCTCACTCCCCCCCCATGTCCCAGTCTCACTCCCCCCCATGTCCCAGTCGCACTCCCCCCACATGTCCCAGTCCCCCCCCATGTCCCAGTCTCACTCCCCCCCCATGTCCCAGTCTCACTCCCCCCCAATGTGCCAGTCTCACTCCCCCCCCCATGTGCCAGTCTCACTCCCCCCCATGTGCCAGTCTCACTCCCCCCCATGTCCCAGTCTCACCCCCCCATGTCCCAGTCTCACCCCCCCATGTCCCAGTCTCACTCCCCCATGTCCCAGTCTCACTCCCCCATGTCCCAGTCTCACTCCCCCATGTCCCAGTCTCACTCCCCCATGTCCCAGTCTCACCCCCCCCCATGTTCCAGTCTCACCCCCCCCCCATGTCCCAGTCTCACCCCCCCCCCATGTCCCAGTCTCACACCCCCCCATGTCCCAGTCTCACTCACCCCCCCCCCCATGTCCCAGTCTCACTCCCCCCCATGTCCCAGTCTCACTCCCAACCCATGTCCCAGTCTCACTCCCCCCCCATGTCCCAGTCTCACTCCCCCCCATGTCCCAGTCTCACTCCCCCCCCATGTCCCAGTCTCACTCACCCCCCCCCATGTCCCAGTCTCACTCACCCCCCCCCCCATGTCCCAGTCTCACTCACCCCCCCCCATGTCCCAGTCTCACTCACCCCCCCCCCCCATGTCCCAGTCTCACTCACCCCCCCCCCCATGTCCCAGTCTCCCTCACCCCCCCCCCATGTCCCAGTCTCACTCACCCCCCCCCCCCCCATGTCCCAGTCTCACTCACCCCCTCTCCCCATGTCACACACGCAGGAAGCAGGAAGCAACGAGATGCTGCTGTGTACTGTAGCACAGCGCAGTACAGCGCCACCTAATGGCCAAAAGAAAAATTGCAGCTGCAGACGGCTTTTTTCCCTCTGCTCCTGGCAAAATCGCCGCTGCTTCCTGCGCCCCCCCTAAACAATCTTGCGCCCCCCCAGGGGGGCGCGCCCCCCAGTTTGCGCACCGCTGATGTACATCATGAGTTAAACTTTAGTGTAAAATGACTAAAATGAATATAGAATACTTAATAACACATGCACAGTAAATCGGTTAATGTTCTGCAGTCAAAGAAATTGCTTCTATACTTGTAAGTATGCAAAACCATGTTTATTGAGGCTATCTCGCCACCCTGGCTATATTTTTTTCTATATTGCTGCTTTTTTTGAAAAAGTAAATGTATCATTAGCACCTCCATCTGAATCATAATATACAGGGTGAGTGCTAGTTTTTTTTACATCTTTGGATACTGTCATTATCCTTTGAAGCTAGAGCGCTCCCTTTTGATCCACCTGTGAAGAGCCATATATATATTTTCTATTGCCCACCAGTTGGACTATTAAAATGGTTTCATTCCATTTTCACATGTACATGACTTTCTGAGACCTTTTGTTTGTGGCCTTTTTTGGATTTCACTTGGAATATATTTTTTGGATTACACTGAATAATTTTGAATATCTTGGAATACTTTTTTAATAAAAAAATTTTTAGCACTACATTTTGCATATATACACTTTAGAGATATTTTAAATGTAAGGGGAAAAGGAGTGGTGAAAGGAAGTGATCAAGTAGAGGCCATACTAATAAATAAAGTAATAAATGGTCAATCATAATAAATGGGTGCAAACTGTGAACTGAAAGTGAATCAGTAAAATGATGAGTACACAAGGCAGTGTGCTCAGAGAGAAATTCACTTCAATGCACACCACTAACAATATATAATATAACTTTTAATTGTATTTTCTTAAAACATATACTGTATTACCGATTGTGAGTGTAACAGTAATTAAAAAGTAAATCTAACGATAGTGAAAATATATACCAAAAAATACCCTTAATAGATACTCGGACAACTTAAAATGCTTGTCGGAGATAGGGAATTAATGGCGTAATTCAGTATTAATGGCAATACCATCAAAGAACGTGAGCAAAACTCAGTAATACACCTGATCAATATTGTGGATTATACATTTATACAACAAACGACAGCGAAGCCCAATGCTACATCCAATATGACAAAAATACACTGTAAAATACTTATATATTCTCTTGAAAAAGGGTCATTTAGTTTAACCCTTTGGCCAAAGCGTTGTAAGCTTGCGAGCCATGACAAGGCAGACACCTGTTCGCAAGTCCTAACACTACCAGATAAAATACTAATATATATCTGTATTAGTATTAAGATTCTCATTTACCT